>NW_025422140.1:0-147398 GCF_011764305.1 Mustela putorius furo | reverse complement strand
ATTTCAATAACAGGCATATGGCTGGTTCTTGAAACTTGTCCACCCATCAAACTAATCTCATCTACACATTGGGGAAACTTGCCGCAATGGAGCTGTGTGAAAGCCTCTCTTTAGGAGAACCCTGCAGGGCCCCAGTGCCAACCGCTTCTTCATTCCAAGGGTCTCCAGAGAAAAAAAAAATCATATTAGGGACACAATCCACGGGGAGAGTCCATTTCAACTCAGCCTCCTCGGTGGCTCCGCTGCTCCAGCATCTAACCTGTCTTGTTGCTTAGAGACAATGAAATGCGAGGTGGGCTACCCAGCCATCCATCCTTAGAACCCTGCTCGGATTCGTTGTCCAAGAGCCAACCAACAGGTCTCAATTGTCCTGCAGTAGAATCTATGCAGTTGGAGCTTCTCACAACAATTGAAATGCGAGGTGGGCTACACAGCCCATCCATCCTTAGAACCCTGCTCGGAATCGTTGTCCAAGAGCCAACCAACAGGTCTCAATTGTCCTGCAGTAGAATCTTTGCAGTTGGGAGCTTCTCACAACTCCCATCGTGGGAAAAACCCCCATGGCCTCGTGATCCCACCCCCCTTAAAGAAGGGGCCATCAGGGACAGAATGTCCAACCTGAGCGATCGTCTGATCCTCGCCCTGTCTTCAGATGAACTAGATCTCGATTCAGGTCTGTAGATTGTGCCTGCCATATCCTCACCCAGAAACCTAGGCCTAGATTGGGTTCTCAGACTTCCGTCCTCAGACTACTGGCCCACAACCCTTCAGGTTTTGGCAATCCAGAACTACAATGCAACACTCTGCCTGCTCTCCAGAAGAAAAACTTTGCCCCCTGGGGCTACCCAGAAACCCCAATTGAGGATCAGCGGGGCACGCCATTCCGCTATACCCCCCAAATATATAGGCTGACCTGGGCACTAATGCCCTTTCTGACAAAGCCTGATCCTGGTCTTCGAGCCCCACACAGACAGCTGGCCGCACACTAGCACATCGGACCCGCCATGGCCTTAGGTCGTCATCTCTTCTCAACCTCGGTTTTCAGGCTTCAGAACCTAGACCTTATCTCCAATCACGGCCCGGGTTTGAAAATGATGCAGATATCAGAACTCTTTCCCCATGGCAAGAAACCTGGTGCTTGGCATGTTGTCCAAGGTTCAGTGGCGTTGAAACCAGTGTGGCCCATGAGGTCCCGCCCATGCTTGCGGGCCACATTGGTCACAAACACACATTGTGACCCTCAGCCTGCGCCTAGTCCTCAGGTAAGGCCTCTCAGTGGCTGGATGGAGAGACAGCATATTGGGCTTGCCATGCCCCTAGGCCCCAATTTTTAAACATAGTTCGGGTTGTCCCTTCACACTTCCCCAGGGCTCTGCTTTGGAATTCCTCTTTTGGTGGCACACCGAGGTAACAAACCTGAAAGGAATCCTCCCATGCCACAGATTGACGAAAAACAATTGGGATCGGGCAAGTCCACAGAGAGCAAGATTCGTCCATGGCCCATGAGGCCTCTCCAACATTCCACGGCCATCGCTGATACAAAATCCAGAGCCAAAAACCTGAGTACGTGCCTCAGACTCGCTTATTCTTCATATCCTGAAGAGTTCTTCAGATAAGAACCTACACGGCACTCGAATGCACCCAAAATATATATTCTAACCTGGGCACTAATGCACTCTCTGACAACCTGAGCCCAGACCTCGTGAACAACACCCAGAACAGCTGACCGCACACTGAGCACATCAGACCCGCCATGGCCTTAGGTCATCATCTCTTCCCTACCTCAGTTTTTCAGGCTTCAGAACCTAGACCTTATCTCCAATCACTGCCCAGGCGTGACTGTGATGCAGAAATCAGAAACTCTTCCTTTCCCATGGCAAGAAAATTTCTGGTTGGCATGTTGTCCAACGTTCAGTGTAGGAGAAACCAGCATTCACCCTGAGGCCCCGCCCATTCTTGAGTGCGACGAGGGCATAAACACGCATTGTGACCCTCTGCATGATTCCTGTGTCCTCTAGTACGTCCTCTCAGTGGCTGGGACCATTAGATGTCATAATGGGCTTGACATGTCCCTATCCCACAATTTTTTAACCAGATTTCTGGTAGTCCAGTCGCCCCTCCCCAGGGCTCTACTCTGGAATCCCTCATTTGATGGGACACCTGAGGTTGAAAAACAAAACAAAACAAATCAACAACAACAACAGAACAACGGACTTCTTCCATCCCACAGAATGACCCCAAACTCTTTGGACGGGGCCAAACCCCCAGAGAGTAAGACTCGTCCATTTCCCATGAAGTCACCCGGAAATTTCACGACCATGAGTGACACGCTATCCAGAGACAAATACTTGGGCAAGAGCCTCACACTCGCCCTTTTTTCATATCCCGAAGTTTTCTCCTCATGGTCTGTAGATCAGTCCTGCCATACCTACGATGCGAAACATAAGCCGAGTTTGTGTTTTCAGACAATTGTCCAAACAGCCCTGCCCTACACACCCTACTTACAGGCTCAGGCCCCTGGAGCCACACCTGACGACAGTGCTTGCCCTCTCCAAGGAAATTGTATGTGTCCATTCCAATGGCCACAACCCTACTAAGAGAGAATAAATATCCAAGTCCCTGAGGCCATCCGGATATTTGTGGCTTCCCAGGAAAAAAACAGGGGCAATCTGGGCCCATCTGAGCCCCTACCGGCACTCAGACCCGTAGACTGATGTCCCCAGAGGTAAAAAGGAAAGAACAGGCCCCTAGGCACCTATCGGATCCATTGCTTTGGTTTCCAGGCATCTCTCCTCAGAGGCCTGGATTTCAATAACAGCATATGTTTGTTTCTTGACTCACCCATCAGAACAAAAACTCATCTACACATGGGAAACTTGCACGATGGAGCTGTGTGATATCCTCTCTTAAGGAGAACCTTTCAGGGCCCCAGTGACACCCGCTTCATTCCAAGGTCTACATAGACACGAAATCATATTAGGACACATCCACGGGAGAGTACATTTCAACTCAGCGTCCTCGGTTGCTCCCCCAGATCAAGCAGATCTAACCTGTCTTGTTGCTTGGAGACAATTGGAATGCGAGGTGGGCTACCCAGCCATCCATCCTTAGAACCCTGCTCGGAATTGTTGTCCTGGCGCCAACCAACAGGTCTCAATTGTCCTACAGAAGAATCTTTGCAGTTGGGATCATCTCACAACTCCCATCGTGGGAAATTCCCCATGGCCTCGTTATCCACCCCCCCTTCAAGATGGGGCCATCAGGGACAGAATGTCCAACCTGAGCAATCGTGTGATCCTCGCCCTGACTTCAGATGCACGAGTTCTCGATTCAGGTCTGAAGATTGTGCCTGCCATTTCCTCAACCAGAAACCTAGGCCTAGCTTGGGTTCTCAGACCTCCATCCTCAGAATACTGGCCCACAAGCCCTCTAGTTTGGTAATCCAGAACTACAATGCAGCACTCTGCCTGCCCTCCAGAAGAAAAACATTGCCCTCTGGGACTACCCAGAAACCCCAAATGAGGATCAACCTGCACGCCATTCGGCTGTACCCCAAATACATAGGGTGATTTGGGCACTAATGCCCTTTCTGACACAGCCTGAGCCTGGAACTCCTGGCCCCACCAAGACAGCTGGCCACACAGTGAGCACGTCGGACCCGCCATGGCCTTTGGTCTCATCTCTTCTCAACCTCGGTTTTCAGTCATCAGAACCTAGAACTTAGCCCCAATCACAGCCCGGGTTTGAAAATGATGCAGAAATCAAAACTTTTTCCCCATGGCAAGAAACCTTGTGGTTGGCATGTTTTCCAAGGTTCATTGTACTTGAAACCAGTGTGGCCCATGAGGCCCCGCCCATTTTGCGAGCCACATTGGTCACAAACACACATTGTGACCTTCAGACTGAGCCCAGTCCTCAGGTAAGGCCTCTCAGTGGCTGGATGGAGAGACAGCATATTGGGCTTGACAAGCCCCTAGGCCCCAATTTTTTAACCATAGTTCGGGTTGTCCCTTCACTCTTCCCCATGGCTCTGTTTTGGAATTCCTCTTTTGGTGGGACACCTGAGGTAACAAAACCTGAAAGGAGTCCTCCCATCCCATAGATTGACGAAAAACAATTGGGATCGGGGCAAATCCACAGAAAGCAAGATTCGTCCATGGCCCATGAGGCCTCCCCAAAATTCCATGGCCAAGGATGATACAAAATCCAGAGACAAAAGCCTGAGCACACGCCTCAGACTCGCTCATACTTCATATCCTGAAGAGTTCTTTAGATAAAACCTACACGGCACTCTAAAGCACCCAAAATATATAGTCTAACCTGGGCACTAATGCACTGTCTGACAAACCTGAGCCCGGACCTCGTCAACAAACACCCAAACTGTTGACAGCACACTGAGCACATCAGACCCGCATGGCCTTAGGTCATCATCTCTTCCCTACCTCAGTTTTCAGGCTTCAGAACCTAGAACTTATCTCCAATCACTCCCCCTGGGTGACTGTGATGCAGAAATCAGAACTCTTCGTTACCCATGGCAAGAAACCTTGTGGTTGGCATGTTGTCCAACGTTCAGTGTAGGAGAAACCAGCATTCACCCTGAGGCCCCCGTCCATTCTTGAGTGCGACGAGGGCATAAACACGCATTGTGACCCTCAGCATGAGTCCTGTCCTCCAGTATGTCCTCTCAGTGGCTGGTCCATTAGATGTCATAATGGGCTTGACATGTCCCTAGGCCCCAATTTTTAAACAGATTTCTGGTTGTCCAGTCGCCCCTCCCCAGGGCTCTAATCTGGAATCCCTCATTTGGTGGGACACCTGAGGTTGAAAAACAAAACAAAACAAATCAACAACAACAAAACAACAACGGACTTTTTCCATCCCACAGAATGACCCCAAACTCTTTGGACGGGGCCAATCCCCAGGAGAGTAAGACTCGTCCATTTCCCATGAAGTCACCCGGAAATTTCACGACCATGAATGACACGATATCCAGAGACAAAAACTTGAGCAAGAGCCTCACACTCGCCCTTTTTTCATATCCCGAAGAGTTCTCCTCATGGCCTGTAGATCAGTCCTGCCATACCAATGACCCGAAACATAAGCCGAGTTTGTGTTTTCAGACAACTGTCCAAACAGCCCTGGCCTACACACCCTACAGGCTCAGGCCCCTGGAGCCAAACATGAAGACTGGGCTTGTCCTCTCCAAGGGAATTGTATGTGCCCATTCCAATGGCCACAACCCAACTAAGAGTAAAAAAACTCCAAAGTCCCTGAGGCCATCCCAATATTTGTGGCTTCCCAGGACAAACTGGGGCAATCTGGGCCCATTTGAGCACCTACCGGCACTCAGACACGTAGACTGATGTCCCCAGAGGTAAAAAGGAACGAACAGGCCCATAGGCACCTATCGGATCTATTGCTTTTGTTTCCAGGCATCTCTCCTTAGAGATCCTTAGAACCCTTAGAACCCTGCTCTTGCGTCTTTCCTTATGGGATATCCTTGAGCCATCCAACAGGTTTCGACTGTCCCACAGGAGTCCTTGTTCATGGACCACCTCACAACTCATAACATGGAAAGCTTCCAAGGTCACATGATGACCCCAATCTTAATGAAGTCGGATCATAGAAAGAAATTCCAACCTGAGCCAACGGCTGATCTTCGCCTTGACTTCAGATGCACGAGATCTTGATTAAGCTCTTCAGAGTGCACCTGCTGTGCCCTCACCCCAAAACCTAAGCATAGCTAGTGTTCTCAGACTTCCGTCCTCACTCTCCTGGACCACACGCCCTCCATTTTGGGATTTCCGATGACACAGTGCTGCACTCTGCCTGCCCTCTAGAAGAAAAACGTTGCCCAATGGGTCTACCCAGAAACCTCAAGTGAGGATAAACCTGCATGCCACTCAACTGTACAACAATTATATAGTCTACCCTGTGCACTAATGCCCTGTCTGACACAACCTGAGGCCTGAATTCCCAACCGACACCCAGACAGCTTGCTGTACACTGAGAACATCTGAACCGCCATGGCCTTAGGTTGCCATCTCTTTCCAACCTGGTTTTCAGGCTACAGAAACCTAGACCTTATCTCTACTCATTTCCCATGGGTGAACGTGATGCAGAAATCATAACTCCTCTTTCCCTCTCGCCAGAATCTTGTGGTTGGCATCTCATCCAAAGTTCAGTGTAGGACCCCTGTAGGGCCTACAGGAGTAGGAGTAGGGCCCCTGAGGGTAGTGTAGGGTCCCTGAGGCCCTGCCCATGCTTAAGAGCTGCGGTGGGCACAAACACACATTGGGAACCTCAGTTTGAACCCTGCCCTCAAGGAAAGCCTCTCAGTGGCTGGACCATGAGCCCACATATGGGGCCTGCCATGCCCCAAGTCACCCAATCTTAACCAGAGGTAGAGACATCTAGTCACCCCTACTCAGGGCTCTGCTCCGGAATCCCTCTTTGGTGGGACATTTGAGGTAAGTAAACACAGTAAGGATTCCTCCCACCCACAGAATGACTCCAATCACTTGGGATCAGGCCATCCCCAGAGAGAAAGACTCCTCCATGGCCCATGAGGCCAGACCGACATTCCACTGCCACTATTTACACAAAATCCAGAGACATAAGCCTCACCCTTAGGTCATAGCCCAAAAAATTCTCCTCATAGTCTGTAGATCGGGCCTGCCATACCTACGTCCCCAAACCGTGTTTTCAGACTTCTATCCTGACATCCCTGTCCCACACACCCTCCAGGCTGAGGCCCCTGGAGCCACACCTCAGGACTGTGCCTGCCCTCTCCAAGGAAATTCTTCCCATTCCATTGGCCACAACCCTACAGATTTGGGAAACCTCCAAAGTCCCAGAGGCCATTCCAATAGTGTAGGCCGCCCAGTACAAAGAGGGGTGATCTGTCACAAGCTGAGCAACGACCTCAACTCACCCGTAGACAGATATCCCAAGAGAAAGGTATTAAACTGGACAGGCCCCTAGAACGTAATTGGTTCCATTGCTTTTGATTGTAAGCATCTCTCCTCAGAGGCCTGTTTTCCAATACCAGCATATGGGGGATTCCAGAGATACCAATCAGAACAAATCTTGTCTCCACATGGGAAACTTATCCTTTGGAGCTCTGTAAAAACCTCCAGTTAGGAGAAACCTTCAGGTAACCGGAGCCACCGCCCTATTCCAAGGTCTCCATGGACACAAACCCGCATTATGACCATTCGGCTGGAGAGCACATTTCAACTCAGCCCCGTTGATTACTCCCCCAGAGCCAGAATATCAAACCTGCTTGTCGCTAGGAGACAACAGGAATGCAAAGCAGACTCTATAGGCTTCCATCGTTGGAATCCTGCTCTGGCGCCATTCCATATGGGATGTCCTGGGAGCCTTCCAACAGGTCTTGACTGTCCCGCAGAAGGAAACCTTGCAGATTGGAGCATCTCACAACTCCTATCGTGGGAAAACCTACATGGCCTCATGAGATGCTCCCCTTTATAAAGGGGCCATCATGGACAGAAACTGCAACCTGAGCCAACTTCTGATCCATTGCTTTGGTTTCTATGTATCTCTCCTCAGAGGCCTGGTTTCCAATATCAGAATATGGTGGTTTCCTAAGGAAAGAATCAGAACAGATCTCATCTCCACAGGAGAAACTTGCTCTTTGGAGCTGTGTCAATACCTCAGGTTAGGAGGATCCTTCAGGGCGCTGGCACCATGGCCCAATTCCAAGGTCTCCAAGGACACAAACTTACATTATGATCCATCCTCAGGAGAGTCCATTTCAAATCAGCCCCCACGGCTGCTCACCCAGAGCCAGCAGATCAAACCTGCCTTGTCACTAGGAGACAGTTGGAATGCGAGGTGGGCTGCCCAGGCATCCATCCTTAGAACCCTGCTCTGGAGAATTTCTATATGGGACGTCTTGAATCCAACCAACCTGTCTTGACTGTCTCGCTGAATGAATCCTTGTGGTTTGAAGCATCACACAATCCCACTGTGAGAAAACCTCCATTTCCTCATGATGCCCCACACCTTCATAAATGGGCCATCATGGACAGAAACTCCATCCTAAGCCAAAGTCTGATCCTCGCCCTGAATTCAGAAGCACGAGATCTCGATTCAGCACTTGAGAGTGTGCCTGCTGTGCCCTCGCCCCGAAACCGAGGCCTAACTTGTGTTCTCGGACTTCCGTCTTCACAATCCTGGCCACACCCCTCCAGTGTGGTAATTCTGGGGACACAATGCAGCACTCTGCCTGCCCTCCAGAAGAAAAATGTTGCCCTATAGGGCTAACCAGAAATGCCAAATGAGTAACAACCTGCATGCCACTCGACCATACCCCAATTATACAATCTAGCCTGTGCACTAAAGCCCTGTCTGACACAGCCTGAAGGCAGACCTCCAGTCCAACACCCAGACAGCTGGCCGTACACTGAGCATATCAAACCCACAATGGCTTTCGGCCATCATCTCTACCCAACCTCAGTTTTCACCTTCAGAACCTAGACCTTATCTCCACTCACTGCTCAGGAGTGATCGTGATACAAGAATCAGAACTTCTCCTTCGCCATGGCAAGAAACCTTGTGGTTGGCATGTTGTCCAACGTTCATTGTAGGAGAAAGCAGCATGGACTATGAGGCCCCACCTATCCCTGAGGGCTACAATTTGCACAAACACACACATTGTGACCCTCAGCGTGAGCCCTATCCTCATGTAAAGCCTCTTAGTGACTGGAACAAAGGCCCACATATGGGGCTTACCAAGCCCCTAGTCCCCCAATCTCAACCAGAGTTAGAGATGTCTAGTCACCTCTACTCAGGGCACTGCTCTGGAATCCCTCTTTGGTGGGACACCTGAGGTAAAAAAAAAAAAAAAAAAAATACAGAAAGGACTCTTCCCATCCACAGAATGATCCCAACCACTTGGGATCAGGCCAAATCACCAGAGAAAGACTTGTCCATGACCATTGAGGACACCCCGACATTCCACGGCCACCGTAGGCACAAAATCCAGAGACAAGAGCCTGAGCAAACGCCACATACTCGCCCTTTGTTCATAGCCCAGAAAATTCTCACAGTCTGTAGATCGAGCCTTCATACATACATCCCCAAACCTAAGCTGAGTTTGTGTTTTCAGACTTCTGTCCCCACAGTCCTGGCCCACACACTATCCAAGCTGGGGCCCCTGGAGCCACACCTGAGGACTGTGGCTTCCCTCTCCAGGGGAATTCTGCCATTTCCATTGGCCACAAGCCTATAGATTAGGAGAAACCTCCAAACATCCCGAGGACATCCCAATAGTGTTGAATGCCCAGGACAAACAGGGATGATCTTTCACAAGTTAGGAAACTACCTCCACTCAGACCCAGAGACAGATATCCCCATAGAATAAGATTGAACTGGACAGGCACTTAGGCCCTAATCAGATCCATTGCTTTTGTTTCCAGGCATCTCTCCTCAGAGGCCTGGTTACCAATACCAGCATATGGGGGATTACTGAGGCACTCATAGAAAAATCTCGTCTCCACATAGGAAATGTACTCTTTGGAGCTCTATAAAAACCTCTGTTTAGGAGAATCTTTCAGGGCCCCGGATCAAGCGCCCCATTCCAAGGTCTCCATGGACTTAAACCCACATTATGATCTATCCTCGGTAGAGTCCATGTCAACTCATCCCCCTTGGTTTCTCCCCCAGGGCCTGCAGATCAAACCTGCCTTGTTGCTAGGAGACAACTAGAATGGGAGGCGGGCTGCCCAGGCATCCATCCTTAGAACCCTACTCTGGAGTCGTTCCTTATGGGACATCCTTGAGCCATCCAGCAGGCCTCGACTGTCCCACAGGAGTCCTTGCGCATGGACCACCTCACAACTCATATCATGGAAAGCTTCCAAGGTCACATGATGCCCCCAATCTTCATGAAGGCGGATCATGGAAAGAAACTCCAACCTGAGCCAAAGGCTGATCTTCGCCTTGACTTCAGATGCACGAGATCTTGATTAAGCTCTTCAGAGTGTACCTGCTGTGCCCTCACCCCAAAACCTAAGCATAGCTAGTGTTCTCAGACTTCCTTCCTCACTCTCCTGGACCACACGCCCTCCATTTTGAGATTTCCGATGACCCAGTGCTGCACTCTGCCTGCCCTCTAGAAGAAAAACGTTGCCCTATGGGTCTAACCAGAAACCTCAAATGAGGATAAACCTGCATGCCACTCAACTGGACACCAATTATATAGTCTAGCCTGTGCACTAATGCCCTGTCTGACACAACCTGAGGCCTGAATTCCCAACCGACACCAAGACAGCTTGCCGTACACTGAGAACATCTGAACCGCCATGGCCTTAGGTTGCCATCTCTTTCCAACCTGGTTTTCAGGCTACAGAAACCAAGACCTTATCTCTACTCATTTCCCATGGGTGAACGTGATGTAGAAATCATAAATCCTCCTCCCCCCTCGCCAGAATCTTGTGGTTGGCTTCTTATGCAAAGTTCAGTTTAGGACCCCTGTAGTGCCTACAGGAGTAGTAGTAGGGCCCCTGAAGGTATTGTAGGGTCCCTGAGGCCCTGCCCATGCTTAAGAACTGCGGTGGGCACAAAAACACATTGGGACCCTCGGTTTGAACCCTGTCCTCAAGTAAAGCCTCTCAGTGGCTGGACCATGAGCCCGCATATGTGGCCTGCCATGCCTCAAGTCAACCAATCTTAACCAGAGGTAGAGACATCTAGTCATCCCTACTCAGGGCTCTTCTCTGGAATCCCTCTTTGGTGGGACATTTGAGGTAAGTAAACACAGAAAGGATTCCTCCCACCCACAGAATGACCCCAATCACTTGGGATCAGGCCATCCCCAGAGAGAAAGACTCGTCCATGGCCCATGAGGCCGCCCGACATTCCACGGCCACTATTGACACAAAATCCAGAGACATAAGCCTCACCCTTAGGTCATAGCCCAAAAAATTCTCCTCATAGTCTGTAGATCGGGCCTGCCGTACCTATGTCCCCAGACCTAAGCCGAGTTTTTGTTTTCAGAATTCTATCCTGACATCCCTGTCCCACACACCCTCCAGGCTGAGGCCCCTGGAGCCACACCTCAGGACTGTGCCTGCCCTCTCCAAGGAAATTCTTCCAATTCCATTGGCCACAACCCTACAGATTCGGAGAAACCTCTAAAGTCCCAGAGGCCATTCGAATACTGTAGGCCGCCCAGTACAAAGAGGGGTGATCTGTCACAAGCTGAGCAACGACCTCAACTCACCCGTAGACAGATATCCCAAGAGAAAGGTATTAAACTGGACAGGCCCCTAGAACGTAATTGGTTCCATTGCTTTTGTTTCTAAGCATCTCTCCTCAGAGGCCTGTTTTCCAATACCAGCATATGGGGGATTCCAGAGATACCAATCTGAACAAATCTTGTCTCCACATGGGAAACTTATCCTTTGGAGCTCTGTAAAAACCTCTAGTTAGGAGAAACCTTCAGGTAAGCGGAGCCACCGCCCTATTCCAAGGTGTCCATGGACACAAACCCGCATGATGACCATTCGGCAGGAGAGTACATTTCAACTCAGCCCCGTTGATTACTCCCCCAGAGCCAGAATATCAAACCTGCCTTGTTGCTAGGAGACAACTGGAATGCAAAGCAGACTCTCTAGGCATCCATCGTTGGAATCCTGCTGTGGCGCCGTTCCATATGGGATGTCCTGGGAGCCTTCCAACAGGTCTTGACTGTCCCGCAGAAGGAATCCTTGCACATTGGAGCACCTCACAACTCCTATCGTGGGAAAACCTACATGGCCTCATGAGATGCTCCCCTTTATAAAGGGGCCATCATGGACAGAAACTCCAACCTGAGCCGACTTCTGATCCATTGCTTTGGTTTCTATGTATCTCTCCTCAGAGGCCTGGTTTCCAATATGAAATTATGCGGGTTTCCTAAGGAAAGAATCAGAACAGATCTCATCTCCACAGGAGAAACTTGCTCTTTGGAGCTGTGTCAATACCTCAGGTTAGGAGGATCCTTCAGGGCGCTGGCACCATGGCCCAATTCCAAGGTCTCCAAGGACAAAAACTTATATTATGATCCATCCTCAGGAGAGTCCATTTCAAATCAGCCACCTTGGCTGCTCACCCAGAGCCAGAAGATCAAACCTGCCTTGTCACTAGGGGACAGTTGGAATGCGAGGTGGGCTGCCCAGGCATCCATCCTTAGAACCCTGCTCTGGAGAATTTCTTTATGGGACGTCTTGAATCCAACCAACCTGTCTTGACTGTCTCGCAGAATGAATCCTTGTGGTTTGAAGCATCACACAATCCCTCTGTAAGAAAACCTCCATTTCCTCATGATGCCCCACACCTTAATAAATGGGCCATCATGGACAGAAACTCCATCCTAAGCCAAAGTCTGATCCTCGCCCTGAATTCAGAAGCACGAGATCTCGATTCAGCACTTGAGAGTGTGCCTGCTGTGCCCTCGCCCCGAAACCTAAGCCTAACTTGTGTTCTCAGACTTCCGTCTTCACAATCCTGGCCACACCCCTCCAATTTGGCAATTCTGGAGACACAATGCAGCACTCTGCCTGCCCTCCAGAAGAAAAATGTTGCCCTATAGGGCTAACCAGAAACGCCAAATGAGTAACAACCTGCATGCCACTCGACCATACCCCAATTATACAATCTAGCCTGTGCACTAAAGCCCTGTCTGACACAGCCTGAGGGCAGACCTCCAGTCCAATACCCAGAGAGATGGCCGTACACTGAGCATATCAAACCCACAATGGCTTTCGGCCATCATCTCTACCCAACCTCAGTTTTCACCTTCAGAACCTAGACCTTATCTCCACTCACTGCTCAGGAGTGAATGTGATACAAGAATCAGAACTTCTCCTTCGTCATGGCAAGAAACCTTGTGGTTGGCATGTTGTCCAACGTTCATTGTAGGAGAAAGCAGCATGGACTATGAGGCCCCACCTATCCCTGAGGGCTACAATTTGCACAAACACACATTGTGACCCCCAGCGTGAGCCCTAACCTCATGTAAAGCCTCTTAGTGACTGGAACAACAGCCCACACATGGGGCTTGCCAAGCCCCTAGTCCCCCAATCTCAACCAGAGTTAGAGATGTCTAGTCACACCTACTCAGGGCTCTGCTCTGGAATCCCTCTTTGGTGGGACACCTGAGGTAAAAAAAAAAAAAATACAGAAAGGACACTACCCATCCACAGAATGATCCCAACCACTTGGGATCAGGCCAAATCACCAGAGAAAGACTTGTCCCTGGCCCTTGAGGACACCCTGACATTCCACGGCTACCGTAGGCACAAAATCCAGAGACAAGAGCTTGAGCAAACGCCACATACTCGCCCTTTGTTCATAAACCGGAAAATTCTCATGGTCTGTAAATCGAGCCTTCATACATACATCCCCAAACCTAAGCTGAGTTTGTGTTTTCAGACTTCTGTCCCCACAGTCCTGGCCCACACACCATCCAAGCTGGGGCCCCTGGAGCCACACCTGAGGACTGTGGCTTCCCTCTCCAGGGGAATTCTGCCATTTCCATTGGCCACAATCCTATAGATTAGGAGAAACCTCCAAACTCCCCGAGGCCATCCCAATAGTGTTGGCTGCCCAGGACAAACAGGGATGATCTTTCACAAGTTAGGAAACTACCTCCACTCAGACCCAGAGACAGATATCCCCATAGAATAAGATTGAACTGGGAAGGCACTTAGGCCCTAATAAGATCATTGCTTTTGTTTCCAGGCATCTCTCCTCAGAGGCCTGGTTACCAATACCAGCATATGGGGGATTACTGAGGCACTCATAGAAAAATCTCGTCTCCACATAGGAAATGTACTCTTTGGAGCCCTATAAAAACCTCTGTTTAGGAGAAACTTTCAGGGCCCCGTATCACGCGCCCCATTCCAAGGTCTCCATGGACTTAAACCCACATTATGATCTATCTTCGGTAGAGTCCATGTCAACTCATCCCCCTTGGTTTCTCCCCCAGGGCATGCAGATCAAACCTGCCTTGTTGCTAGGAGACAACTAGAATGGGAGGCGGGCTGCCCAGGCATCCATCGTTAGAACCCTACTCTGGAGTCGTTCCATATGGGACATCCTAGTGCCATCCAACAGGTCTCAAGTGTCCCACAGAAGGAATCTTTGCAGTCTGGTGCATCTCACAACTCCCATTGTGGGAAAATCTTCATGGCCTCTTGAGACGCTCCACTTTATAAAGGGGCCATCATGGACAGAAACTCCAACCTGAGCAAACGTCTGATATTCGACCTGGGTTCAGGTGCATGAGATCTTGATTCAGGTCTGCAGAGTGTGCCTTCTGTGCCCTCACACCAAAAACTAAGCCTAGCTTGTGTTCTCAGACTACCGTCCTCACACCCCTGGCCCAAAAGCCCTACAGTTTGGCAATACTGGGGCCACAATGCAGCACTCTGCCTGCCCTCCAGAATAAAAACTTTGCCTTATGGAGCTACCTAGAAACCCGAATGAGGACCAACTGAACGGCACTCGACTGCACCCCAAATATACAGTCTACACTGTCTAATGCCCTGTCTGACACTGCATGAGCCCAAACCTCCAGACCTACGCTCAACAGCTAGCCACACACTGAGCTCATTGTACCCATCAGGTCCTTAGGTCTTCATCTCTTCCCAACCTCGGTTTTCGGGTTTCAGAACCTAGGCCTAAACTCCAATCACTGTCCAGGGGTGAACGTGATGCAGAATTCACAACTCTTCCTTCGCCATGGCCGGAAACCTTGTGGTTGGCATATTCTCCAACGTTCATTGTAGGAGAATCCAGCGTGGCCCATGAGGCCCTTCCCATGCTTGAGGGCCTTGTTGGGCACAAATAGGCATTGTGACCCTAAGCATGAGCCCTGTCCTCAAGGAAGACCTCTCAGTGTCTGAATCAAGAGCCCACATATTGGACTTGCCATGCCCCTAGGCAACCAAACGTAAACAGAGGTGGGGTTATCCAGTTGTCCCTCCCAAGGACTCTGCTCTGGAATCCCTCTTTTATTGGCACACATGAGGTACATAAAATAAAATAAAAAACAGAAAGGACTCCTCCCATCCCACAGAATGTACCCAAACGCTTGGGATTGGGTCAAATCCTCAGAGAAGGAAAGCCGTCCACAACCCATGAGGCCACGCCAGCATTCGACCCACATTGTGGACACAAATCCAGAGACAAAACCTGAGCAAGCACCTCAAAATCACCCTTTTTCATATCCCGAAGTGTTATCACGGGCTGTAGATTGGGCGTGCCATACCTATGTCCCCAATCCTAAGCGGAGTTTGTGTTTTCAGACTTCTGTCCCCACAGGCCTGGCCCACACACCCTCAAGGCTGGGCCCCTAGAGCCAAACTCAGAACTGTGCCTGCCCTCTCCAGGGGATTTCTGCCCATTCCATTGGCCACAACCCTATAGATTAGGAGAAACTCCAAAGTCCAGAGGCCATTCCCAATATTATAGGCTGCCCAGGACAAACAGGGATGATCTGACACAAGCCGAGCAACTACCTCCCCTCAGATCCATAGACACGTATCCCCAGGAAAGAGATTGAACCAGACAGGCACCTAGGCCCTAATCATATCCATTGCTTTGTTTCCAGGCATCACTCCTCAGAGGCCTGGTTTCCAATACCAGCATATTGGAGATTCTTAGGCACTCATCAAAACAATTCTCTTCTCCACATAGGAAACGTACTCTTTAGAGCTCCATCAAAATCTCCGGTTATGAACATCCCTCAAGGCCCCGGATCAAGCACCCTATTCCCAGGTCTCCATGGACACAAATGCACATTATGACCCATCCTCAACTGGCCCTTTTCAACACACCCCCCTCGGTTGCTCCCCTAGATCCAGCAGATCGAACTTGCCTTGGCGCTATGAGACAACTGGAATGGGAGGCAGGCTGCCCAGGCATCCATCATTAGAACCCTACTCTGGATAACTTCCTTATGGGATGTCCTGGAGCCATCCAGCAGGTCTCGACTGTCCCACGGGAGGAATCATTGCAGTTTAGAGCATCTCACAATTCCCATCGTGGGAAAACCTCCATGTCCTCGTGACACCCTCCCCTTCATGAAGGGGCCGTCATGGACAGAAACTCCAACCTGAGACAACGTCTGATCCTAGCTCTGTCTTCAGGTACACGGGATCTCGAATCATCTCTGCAGAGGGTTCCTGCCGTCCCCTCACCCCGAAATCTAAGTCTGGCTTGTGTTCTCAGAATTTTTTCCTCACACTCCTGGCCCACAAGCCTTCCAGTTTGGGAATTCTGGAGCCACTATGTGGCAATGTGTCTTCCTTCCAGAAGAAAAACTTTGCCTTCGGGGGCTAACCAGTAACCACAAATGAGTACCAACCTGCACGAAACTCGACTGCACCCCAATGATACAGTCTAGCCTGGGCACTAATTCCCTGTCTGCCACAGCCTGAGCCTGCACCTCCCAACCCACACTCAACAGCCGGCCGAACATTGAGCACATCAGTCACACCATGGCCTTAGGTCTTCATCTCTTCCCAACCTCAGTTTTCAGGCTTCAGGACCTAGACCTTAAATCCAATCAGAGTCCAGGAGTGAAAGTGTTGCAGAAATTAGAACTCCTTCTTCCCCATGGCCAGAAAACTTGTGGTTGCCATATTGTGCCTCGTTCAGTGTAGGAGAAACCAGCATGGTACATTAGGCCACACCCTGATTTCAGGGGCTCCTTGGGCACAAAAACACATTGTGAAACTCAATGTGAGCCCTATGCTCAAGGAAGGCCCCTTAGTGTCTGGACCAAGAGCCCACATATGGGGCTTGCCATGTTCTTAGGTCCCAATGTTAACCAGAGTTCTGGTTGTCCAGTCGCCCCTCCCCAGGACTCTGCTGTGGAATCCCTCTTTTGGTGGTCCACCTGAGGTAAAAAAAAAAAAAAAAAAAAAAAAAAAAAAAAAAACAGAAAGGCCTCCTCCCTTCCCACAGAATGACCCCAAACTCTTGGGATTGGGTCAAATCCCCAGAAAGGGAGCCTCATCGATGGCCCATGAGGACACCCGCACATTCCATGGCAATCGGTGACACATATCCAGAAAAAAATAAGCATGAGCAAGCACCTCACTTTCGCCCTTTGTTCATATCCCGAAGAGTTCTCCTCACGGTCTATATATCGGGCCGGCCATACATACAGACCCAAACCAAAGTGGAGTTTGTGTTTTCAGACTTTTGTCCAAATAGCCCCGGACCACACACGCTCCACACTTGGGTCCCTGGAGCCACACCTCAGGACAGTGCTTCCCTTTCAAGAGAATTCGTCCCATTCCATTGGCCACCACCTTGCAAATTAGGAAAAACCTCCAAAGTTACCGAGGCCATCCCAATAGTGTAGGCCACCCAGGACAAACAGGGGTGATCTCAAACTAGCTGAGCAACTACGTCCACTCAGACAAAAGATGTCCCCAGAGAAGAATATTGAACCGGACAGGCCCCTAGGCCCTAATCAGATCCATTGTTTTGGTTTCCAGGCATCTCTCCTCAAGGTCTCAATGGACTCAAACCAACATTAAGACCATCCTCAGGAAAGTCCATTTCCAATCATTTAAGACCATCCTCAGGAAAGTCCATTTCAACTCAGCCCCCTCTGATGCTACCCCAAGCCAGCAGATCAAACGTTTCTTGTTGCTAGGAGACTATTGGAATTGAGGCTGTCTGCCCAGGCATCCATACTTAGAACCCTCTTCTGGAAAAATACCTTATGAGACGTCCTGGAGCCATCCAACAAATCTTAATTGTCCCACAGAAGGAATCCTTGCGGTTTGGAGCATCTCACAACTCTAATAGTGGGAAAATCCCCATGGCCTCATAATGCCCCCACCTTCATGAAGGGGCCAACATGGACAGAAACTCCAACCTGAGCCAAAGTCTGATCCTCCACCTGACTTCAGACTCATGAGATCACAATTCAGCTCTGCAGAGTTTGCCTGCCTTGTCCATTCCCTGAAACCTAAGCCTATCTTGTGTTCTCAGACTTCCGTCCTCACTCTCCTGGCCCACAAGCCCTCCGGTTTGGGAATTCCGAAGCCACAATGCAGCACTCTGCCTACCCTCCAGAAGAAAAACTTTGCCCTATGCTGCTAATAAGAAACCCCAAATGATTATCTAATGCATGCCACTCGCCTGTAAAGCAATTATACAGCCTACCCTGAATACTAATGCCCTGTCTGGCACAGCCTGAGACTAGACATCCCAAACGACACGTAGAGAGCTGGCTCCAAACTGGACAAAAGGGACCCGCTATGGCTGTAGTTCGTCATCTCTTCTCAACCTCGGTTTTCAGGGTTCAGAACCTAGACCTTATCTCCAATCACTGCATTGGGGTGAACGTGATGCAGAAATTAGAATTCCTCCTTCCCCATGGCCAGAAACCTTGTGGTTGGCATGTTGTCCAACGTTCAATGTGGGAAAACCTGCATTGTCGGAAAGGCCACGCCAGTGCTTGAGGGCCGCCTAGGGCACAGACATGCATTGTGACCTGTAGCGTGAGTCCCGTATTAAAGTAACGCCTCTCAGTGGCTGGACCAAGATCCTGCCTATGGGGCTTGTCATATCCATAGGCCCCCAGGCTTAACCAGAGAGCGAGTATTCCAGTTGTCAGTACCCACTGCTATGCTCCAGAATCCCTCTACTGGGGGGACACATGAAGCAGAAAACAGGACTCTTCCCTTCCCACAGAATGACCCCAAACTCTTGGGGGCTGCACAATCTACCAGAGAGGGAGACTTCTACGACCGAACTCCTACATTAAACGGCCATTGTGGACAAAATATCCAGAGACAAAAGACTGAGCGACTGCCTCCCTCTCACCCTTCTTTCATATCCAGAGGAGCTCCCCTCACGGACTGTAGATCAGGCCTGCCATAACCTCGGCCCCAAACCTGAGCTGAGTTTGGGTTTTTGGATGTCTGTCTGCACAGCCGTGGCCCAAACCGCCTCCAGGCTGGGGTCTCTGGAGCCACACCACAGAACTGTGCCTGCTCTCTCCTAAGAAACTGCCCGTTCCATTGGCCACAACTCTACAAAATAGTAGAAACCTCAAGGTCCCCAAGGACATCCCACTACCGCAAGCCGCACTGGACAAACAGGGGCATTATGACAACAGCTGAGCAACTACTACCTCCATGCAGACACACAGACTGATATCCGCAGAGACAGAAGATTGAACCAGGCATGCCCCTAGGACCTATTATGAACTCTTGCTTTGGTGTCCAGGTATCACTCCTCAGAGGCCTGGGTTCGAAGACCAGCATATGGGGCTATCCTGAGGCACCAGACAGAACACCTCTCATCTCCGCATGGAAAGCTTCCTTGTTGGAGTTGTGTCAAACCCTTCGGGTTGGAGAATCCTGCAGAGTCCCTTAGCTACTGCCACATTCCAAGGTCTCCAATGCCACCAACGCACATTATGACTCATCCTCAGGAAAGTCCATTTAAACTCAGCCTTCTGGGTAGCTCACCCAAGAGCCCGCAGATTGAGCGTGCCTTGTCTCGACCAGGCAATGGGAAGGTGAGTTGGCGTTTCTCGGCATCCATGCTTAGGCCCCTGCTCTCGAGTCTTTCTGTATGGGGCATCCTGGAACCATCCAATAGTACTCGACTGTCCTGAAGAAGGAAACTTTGAAGTTTGGAGCAGCTCACAACTCCCAGCGTAGGGAAACCTCCCTGGCCTCATGACGCCCCCACCCCCTTCAGGAAGGGGCCGTCATGGACACAAACTCCAGCTTGAGGCAACATCTGATACTCGCCCTGACCTCAGATGCAGGAGATCTCCATTCAGCCTCTGCACAGTGGGCACAAAACTCGTGCTACCTTGTGTTTTCAGACTTCCTTCCTCACACTCCTGGCAAACATGTCCTCAAGACTTGGAATTCTGGAACCAAAATGCAGCCCTATGCTGGCCCTCCAGAAGAAAAACGTTGCTCTATGGGGATCTCCATAAACCCCAAATGAGGATCAACCTGCTCGGTTCTCGACCTCACCCCAATTGGATTGTTCGGGTTGTCCATTCATCCCTCCCCAGAGCTCTGCTTTGGAATCCCTCTTTTGGTGGGACACCTGAGGTAACAAAACTAAAAGGACTCCTCCCATCCTTCAGATTGACCCAAAACAATTGGGATTGGACCAAATTCACAGAGTGGAAGTCTCGTCCATGGCCCATGAGGCCTCCCCGAGATTCCACAGCCATCGTTGACAACAAATCCAGAGACTACAGTCTGAGCAAGCGCCTCACACTCGCTCTTTTGTCGTATCCCGTAGAGTTCTCCTCACGGTCTGTAGATCGGGCCTGCCATACCTACTTCCCAAACCTAAGCCGAAGTTTGTGTTTTCAGACTTCTGTCCCCACATTCCTGGCCCACAGACCCTTCAGGCTGGGGCCCCTGGAGCCACACATCAGGACTGTGCCTGTCCATACCACGGGTATTCTGCCCATTCCATTGTCCACAATCGTACAAATTAGGAAAAACCTCCAGAGTCCCCAAGGACATCCCAATAATGTAGGCCACCCAGAACAAACAAGGGTCATCTGAAACCAGCTGAGCATCTACCTCTACTCAGCGTAGATGGATGTCCCCAGAGAAGAAGATTGAATTAGACAGGCCCCTAGGCCAGAATCAGATTCATTGCTTTCGGTTACAGGTATCCATCCTCAGAGGCCTGGTTTCCAATATTAGCATATGGGGATTTCATGAGGCAGCAATCAGAACAAATCTCTTCTCCACATGGGAAAATTATCCTTTGAAGATGTCTCAAAACCTCCAGTTAGGAGAATCCTTCAGGGCCTGTGTGCCACTGCCCCATTACAAGGTCTCCATGGGCAGAAATCCACATTAGAACCCATCCACAGGAAATTCCATTTCAACTCAGCTCCGTTGGTTGCTCCCCCAGAGCGAGCAGACTGAACCTGTCTTGACTAGGAGACAATTGGAATGCGAGGCGGGCTGCCCAACCATCCATCCTTAAAGCTCTGCTCTGGCGTCGTTCCGTTTGGGATGTCCTGGAGCCATCCAACAGGTCTCAAATGTCCAGCAGAAGGAATCCTTGAGTTTTGGAGCATCCCACAACTCCCAACCTGGGAAAATCTAGATGGCTTTGTGATGCCCTCCCCCCATTTATGAAGGGGAAATCATGGACAGGAACTCCAACCTAAGCCAACGTCTGATCTTCACCCTGAATTCAGATGCACGAGATCTCGATGCAGCTCTGCAGAGTGTGCTTTCCTTGCCCTCGCCCTGTAACCTATGACTATCTTGTGTTCTCAGACTTCCGTCCTCACACTCCTGGCCCCCAAGCCCTCACATTTGGAAATTCGGGACACAAAATGAAGCATTCTGCCTGCGTTCCAGAAGAAAAATTTTGACCTATGGAGTTTTTCACATAACCCAAATGAGGATAGACATACACGGCACTCGAATGTACCCAAATTAGATAGTCTAACCTGGCCACTAATACACTGTCTGATACAGAGTGAGCCCGGACCTCCTGACCAAAACCGAGACAGCTGACCGCACACTGAGCACATCACGCCCGCCATGGTCTTAGCTCGTTATCTCTTCCCAACCTAACTTTTCAGGCATTAAAACTTAGACCTTAACTCCAAGCCCTGACAAGGGTTGAATGTGATGCAGAAATCAGAACTCCTCCTTACCCAAGAAAGAAGCCTTGTGGTTGGAAGTTGTCCAAAGATCAGTGTAGGAGAAACCAGCATTCACCCTGAGGCCCCGCCCATTCTTGAGTGCGACGAGGGCATAAACACGCAGTGACACTCACCGTGAGTCCTGTCCTCTAGTAAGTCCTCTCAGTGGCTGGATCATTAGATGTCATAATGGGCTTGACATGTGCCTAGGCCCCAATTTTTAACCAGATTTCTGGTTGTCCAGTCGCCCCTCCCCAAGGCTTTACTCTGGAATCCCTCATTTGGTGGGACACCTGAGGTTGAAAAACAAAACAAAACAAAACTACAACAACAACAAAAAAAAAAAACGGACTTCTTCCATCCGACAGAATGACCTCAAACTCTATGGACAAGGCCAAACCCCAGAGAATAAGACTCATCCATTCCCCATGATGTCACCCGGGAATTTCACGACCATGAATGACACGATATCCAGAGACAAAAACTTGAGCAAGAGCCTCACACTCGCGCTTTTTTCATAACCTGAAGAGTTCTCCTCAAGGTCTGTGGATCAGTCCTGCCATACCTATGACCCAAAACATAAGCGGAGTTTGTGTTTTCAGACAACTGTCCAAACAGCCCTGGCCTACACACCCTACAGGCTCAGGCCCCTGGAGCCAACCTGAGGACTGTACTTGCCCTCTCCAAGGGAATTCTGTGTGCCCATTCCAATGGCCACAACCGTACTAATAGGATAAACCTCCAAAGTCCCTGAGGCCATCCCAATAGTGGTGGCTTCCCAGGACAAACAGGAGTAATCTGAGCCTATCTGAGAACCTACCTGCACTCAGTCGCGTAGACTGATGTCCCCAGGGGTAAAAAGAAACGAACAGGCCCCTAAGCACTAATCGGATCCATTGCTTTGGTTCCCAGGCATCTCTCCTCAGAGGCCTGGATTTCAATACCAGCATATGGCTGTTTCTTGACTCATACATCAGTACAAATCTCATCTACACATGGGAAACTTGCACGTGGGAGCTGTGTCAAAGCCTCTGTTTAGGAGAACCCTTCAGGGCCCCAGTGCCACCGCTTCATTCCAAGGTCTCCATAGACACAAAAACACATTAGGACCCATCCACAGGAGAGTCCATTTCAACTGAGCGTATTCGGTTCCTCCGCGAGATCTAGCAGATGTAACTTGTCTTATTGCTAGGAGACAATTGGAATGTGAGGTGGCCTACCCCGCCATCCATCCTTAAAACCCTGCTCAGAATCGTTGGCCTGGAGCCAACCAACAGGTCTCAATCGTCCTGCAGAAGAATCTTTGCAGTTGGGAGCTTCTCAGAACTCCCATCGTGAGAGAACCCCCATGGCTTCATCATCCCCCCCCTTCATAAAAGGGCCATCAGGGACATAAGGTCCAACCTGAGCGATCATCTGATCTTCACCCTGACTTCAGATGCACGAGATCTCGGTTCAGGTCTGTAGATTGTGCCTGCCATGTCCTCACACAGAAACCTAAGCCTAGCTTGTGTCCTCAGACTTCTGTACACAGACTACTGACTCACAAGCCCTCCAGTTTGGCAATCCAGAACTACAATGCAGCACTCTACCTGCCCTGAAGAAGAAATACATTGCCATCTGGGGCTACCTAGAAACCCCAAATGAAGATCAACCTGCACGACACTTGGATATACCCAAAATATATAGGATGACCTGGGCAATAATGCCTTCTCTGACACAGCCTGAGCCTGGATCCTAGGCCCACCCAGACAGCTGGCTACAAACTGAGAACATCAGACCCCCCATGGCTTTAGGTCGTTATCCCTTCCCATCCTCATTTTTCAGGCTTCAGAACCTAGACCTTATCTCCAATCACTGCCCAGGTTTGAAAATGATGCAGAAATCAGAACTCCTTCCCAATGGCACGAAAACTTGTGGTTGGCTTGTTGTCCAACGTTCAGTGCAGTGAAAACCAGTGTGTCCCTAGAGGCCCCGCCATTGCTCGCGGGCCAGATAGGTAGCAAACACACACTGTGACCCTCAGCCTTAGCCCAGTCCTCAGGTAAGGCCTCTCAGTGGCTGGATGAAGAGACAGCATATCGGGCTTGCGATGCCCCTAGGCCCCAATTTTTAACCATAGTTCGGGTTGTCCCTTCACTCTTCCCCAGGGCTCTGCTTTGGAATTCCTCTTTTGGTGGGACACCTGATGTAACCACCCTGAAAGGAGTCCTCCATCCAACAGATTGACGAAAAACAATTGGGATCGGGCCAAATCCACAGAGAGGAAGATTCGTCCATGGCCCATGAGGCCTCCTCGACATTCCACGGCAATCGCTGATACAAAATCCAGAGACAAGAGCCTAAGCAAGCGCCTCAGACTCACACTATCTTCATATCCTGAAGATGTCTTCTCATGGTTTGTAGATCCGGCCTGCCATACCTACGTCCCCAAACATAAGCTGAGTTTGTGTTTTCAGACTTTTGTCCTCAAAGTCCTGGGCCACACCCCCTCCAGGCTGGGGACCCTGGAGCTCACATTAGGACTGTGCCTACATAATCCATGGGAATTCTGCCCATTCCATTGTCCAAAATCGTACAAATTAGGGGAACTCTCCAAATTCCCTGAGGCCATCCCAATAGTATAGGTCGCCCGGGACAAAAACGGGCAGTCTGATAACAGCTGAGCATCTAACTCCACTCATACCATAGATGGATGTCCCCAGAGAAGAAGATTGAACCAGACAGGACCCTAGGCCAAAATCGGATCCATTGCTTTGGTTTACAGGCATGTCTCCTCAAAACCCTGGATTCCAATACCAGCATTGGGGTTTTCCTGAGGCACCCATCAGAACAAACCTCGTCTCCACAAGGAAACATGTGCATGGGAGCTATGTCAAAAGCTTAGGAGAATACTTCAGGGTCCCGGTGCCACCGCCCCATTCCAAGGCTCTCATGGACACAAACACACATTAGACCCATCCTCAGGAAAGTCAATTTCAACTCAGCAACCCCGGTTGCTCCCGCAGAGCCATCAGATCTAAACTGTCTTGTCGCTAGGAGACAATTGGAATGCGAGGCGGGCTTCCCAGGCATCCATCCACGAACTTTGGTCTGGACTCATCCATATGAGATGTCCTGGAGCTGTCCAACAGGTCTCAATTGTCCCGCAGAAGGAATCCTAGGAGGGGGCATCCCACCACTCCCAACGTGGGAAAACCTCCACGGCCTCGAGATTCGGCTCCCTTTATGAAGGGGCCATCAGGAACAGAAAATCCAAGCTGAGCCAACGTCTGAACCTTGCTCTGATTTCAGATGCATGAGATATTGCTTCAGATCTTCAGGGGGTACATGCGGTGCCCTCGCCCTGAAACCCAAGTCTAGCTGTCCTTAGGCCCCAATTTTAACCAGATTTCTGGTTTTCCAATCGCCCCTCCCCAGGGCTCTACTGTGGAATCCCTCATTTGGTGGGACACCTGAGTTTGAAAAACAAAACAAAACAACAACAAAAAACGGACTTCTTCCATCCCACAGAATGACCCCAAACTCTTTTTACTGGGCTAAACCCCCAGGGAGTAAGACTCATCCATTTCCCATGAAATCACCTGGAAATTTCATGACCATGAATGGCACGATATCCAGAGATAAATACGTGAGTAAGAGCTTCACTCTCGCCCTTTTTCATATCCCGAAGTGTTCTCCTCATGGTCTGTAGATCAGTCTTGCCATACCTATGACCCGAAACATAAGCCCAGTTTCTGTTTTCAGACAACTGTCGAAACAGCCCTAGCATACACAGGCGACAGGATTAGGCCCCTGGAGCCAAGGTGAGGAATGTACTTGCCCTCTCCAAGGGAATTCTGTGTGCCCATTCCAATGGCCACAACGCTACTAAAAGGATAAACCTCCAAAGTCCCTGAGGCCATCCCAATTGTGGTGGCTTCCCAGGACAAAAAGGAGCAATCTGAGCCCATCTGAGAACCTACCTGCACTCAGACTTGTAGACTGATATCCCCAGAGGTAAAAAGGAATGAACAGGCCCCTAGGTCCTAATCGGATCCATTGCTTTGGTTTCCAGGCATCTCTCCTCAGAGGACTGGATTTCAATACCAGCATATGGCTGTTTCTTGACTCACCCATCAGAACAAATCTCATCTACACATGGGAAACTTGCACGTGGGAGCGATGACAAAGCCTCAGTTTAGGAGAACCCTTCATGGCCCCAGTGCCACCGCGTCATTCCAAGGTATCCATAGACACAAAAACACATTAGGACCCATCCACAGGAGAGTCCATTTCAACTCAGCGTATTCGGTTGCTCCGCGAGATCCAGCAGATCCAACTAGTCTTGTTTCTAGGAGACAATAGGAATGCGAGGTGGCCTACCCCGCCATCCATCCTTAGAACCTGGCTCGGAATCTTTAGCCTGGAGCCAACCAACAGGCCTCATTTGTCCTGCAGAAGAATCTTTGAAGTTGGGAGCTTCTCACAACTCCCATCGTGAGAAAACACCCATGGCCTCGTGAGCCCTCACTCCATCATGAAGGGGCCCTCAGGGACATAAGGTTCAACCTGAGCAATCTTCTGATCCTCACCCTGACTTCAGATGCACGAGATCTCGGTTCAGGTCTGTAGATTGTGCCTGTCATGTCCTCACCCAGAAACCTAAGCCTAGCTTGTGTCCTCAGACTTCCGTCCTCAGACTAATGGCCCACAAGGCCTTCAGGTTGGCAATCCAGAATTATAATGCAGCACTCTGCCTGCCCTCCATAAGAAAAACATTGCCTTCTGGGGCTACCCAGAAACCCCAAATGAAGATCAACCTGCACGCCACTTGGCTGTACCCAAAATATATAGGCTGACCTGCGCAATAATGCCCTTTCTGACAGAGGCTGAGCCTGGACCTCCTGGCCCCCCCATACAACTGGCTGCTCACTGAGCACATCGGACCAGCCATTTCCTTATGTCGTTATCTCTTCCCAGCCTCGGTTTTCAGGATTTAGAACCTAGACCCTATCTCCAATCACTGCCCATGTTTGAAAATGATGCAGAAATCAGAACTCCTTCCCGATGGCAAGAAACCCCGTGGTAGTCTCTTGTATAATGTTCACTGTAGTGGATACTTGTGTGTCCGATGAGGCCCCGCCATTGCTCGCGGGCCACATAGGTGGCAAACACACATTGTGACCCTCAGCCTTAGCCCAGTCCTCAGGTAAGGCCTCTCAGTGGCTGGATGAAGAGACAGCATATTGTGCTTGCCATGCCCCTAGTCCCCAATTTTTAACCATAGTTCGGGTTGTCCCTTCACTCTTCCCCAGGGCTCTGCTTTGGAACTCCTCTTTTGGTGGGACACCTGATGTAACAACCGTGAAAGGAGTACCCCATCCAATAGATTGAAGAAAAACAATTGGGATCGGGCCAAATCCACAGAGAGCAAGATTCGACCATGGCCCATGAGGCCTCCTCGACATTCCACGGACATCGCTGAAAAAAAATCCAGAGACAAAAGCCTGAGCAAGCGACTCAGACTCGCAGTATCTTCATATCCTGAAGATGTCTTCTCATGGTTTGTAGATCGGGCCTGCCATACCTACGTCCCCAAACATAAGCTGAGTTTGTGTTTTCAGACTTCTGTCCTCAAAGTCCTGGGCCATACACCATCCAGGCTGGGGACCCTGGAGCCACACATTAGGGCTGTGCCTACCCAATCCATGGGAATTCTGCCCATTCCATTGTCCAAAATCGTACAAATTAGGAGAACCCTCCAAAGTCCCTGAGGCCATCCCAATAGTATAGGTCACCCGGGACAGAAAAGGTCAGTCTGTCACCAGCTGAGCATCTACCTCCACTCATACCCTAGATGGATGTCCCCAGAGAAGAAGATTGAACCAGACAGGACCCTAGGCCAAAATCGGATCCATTGCTTTGGTTTACAGGCATGTCTCCTCAAAACCCTGGATTCCAATACCAGCATTGGGGTTTTCCTGAGGCACCCATCAGAACAAACATCGTCTCCACAAGGAAACTTGTGCATGGGATCTCTGTCAAAAGCTTAGGAGAATACTTCAGTGTCCCGGTACCACCGCCCCATTCCAAGGCCCTCATGGACACAAACACACATTTGACCCATCCTCAGGAAAGTCCATTTCAACTCAGTCACCCCGGTTGCTCACGCAGAGCCATCAGATCTAAACTACCTTGTTGCTAGGAGACATTTGGAATGCGAGGCGGGCATCCCAGGCATCCATCCTCGAACGTTGGTCTGGACTCATTCCTATGGGATGTCCTGGAGCTGTCCAACAGGTCTCAATTGTCCCTCAGAAGGAATCCTTGGAGGGGGCATCCCACCACTCCCAACGTGGGAAAAACTCCACGGCCTCGAGATTCGGCTCCCTTCATGAAGGGGCCGTCATGAACAGAAAATACAAGCTGAGCCAACGTCTGATCCTCGCTCTGAATTCAAATGCATGAGATATTGCTTCAGATCTTCAGGAGGTTCATGCCGTGACCTGGCCCTGAATCCCAAGTCTAGCCTGTGTTCTCAGACTTCCGTCCTCACACTCCTGGCCCCGAAGCCCACAAGTTTGGCAATCCCGGACCATCATTGCAGCTCTCTGCCTGCCCTCTAGAAACAAAATATTGCCTAATGAGCTGTCCGGACACATTAAATGAGAATAAACCTACATGGCACTCGAATGTACCCAAATTATATAGTCTAACCTTGGCAGTAATGCACTGTCTGACACAACCTGACCCGAACCTCCTGAACAACACCCAGACAGCTGACCGCACCCTGAGCCCATAAGACCCGCCGTGGCCTTAGGTCATCATTTCTTCCCTACCTAAGTTTTCAGGCTTCAGAACCTAGACCTTATCTCCAATCACTGCACAGGGGTGAGTGTGATGCAGAAATCAGAACTCCTCTTTATCCACGGCAAGAAACCTGGTGGTTGTCATGTTGTCCAAGGTTCAGTGTAGGAGAAACCAGCATTCACCCTGAGGTCCCGCCCATTCTTGAGTGCGAAGAGGACATAAACACGCATTGTGACCCTCAGCATGAGTCATGTCCTCTAGTAAGTCCTCTCAGTGGCTAGACCATTAGATGCAATAAGGGCTTCACATGTCCCTATGCCCAAAATTTCAACAGATTTCTTTTTGTCCAATCGCCCCTCCCTAGGGCTCTACTCTGGAATCCCTCATTTGGTGGGACAACTGAGTCTGAAAAACAAAACAAAACAAAACAAAACAAAACAACAACAACAAAAAAACGGACTTCTTCCATTCCACAGAATGACCCCAAACTATTTGGACGGGGCCAAACCCCCAGAGAGTAAGACTCGCCCATTTCCCATGAAGTCACCCGTATATTTCATGACCATGAATGGAACGATATCAAGAGATAAACACTTGAGCAAGAGCCTCACACTCGCCCTTTTTTCATAACCCGAAGAGTTCTCCTCATGGTCTTTAGATCAGTCCTGCCATACCTATGACCCGAAACATAAGCCGAGTTTGTGTTTTCAGACAACTGTCCAAACAGCCCAGGCCTACTCACCCTCAGGTTCAGGCCGCTGGAGCCAACCTGAGGACTGTACTTGCCCTCTCCAAAGGAATTCTGTGTGCACATTCCAATAGCAACAACCCTACTAATTTGATAAACCTCCAAAGTCCCTGAGGCCATCCCAATATTTGTGGCTTCCCAGGACAAACAGGAGCAATCTGAGCCCATCAGAGAACCTACCTGCACTCAGACTCGTAGACTGATATCCCCAGAGTTAAAAAGGAACGAACAGGCCCCTAGGCCCTAATCGGATCCATTGCTTTGGTTTCCAGGCATCTTCCTCAGAGACCTGGATTTCAGTACCAGCATATGGCTGTTTCTTGACTCAACCATCAGAACAAAATTCATCTACACATGGGAAACTTGCACGTGGGGGGTGTGTCAAAGCCTCATTTTAGGAGAACCCTTCAGGGCCCCAGTGCCACCGCTTCATTCCAAGGTCTCCATAGACACAAAATCATATAAGGACACATCCACGGGAAATCCAATTCAACTCTCATATTCGGTTGATCCGCGAGATCCAGCAGATCTAACTTGTCTTGTTTCTAGGAGACAATTGGAATGCGAGGTGGCCTACCCAGCCATCCATCCTTAGAACCGGGCTCGGAATCATTGCCCTGGAGCCAACAAACAGGTCTCAATTGTCCTGCATAAGAATCTTTGCAGTTGTGAGCTTCTCACAACTCCCATGTTGAGAAACCCCCATGACCTCGTGATCCCCCCACGCTTCATGAAGGGGCCATCAGGGACATAATGTCCAACCTGAGAATTAGTCTGATCCTCACCCTGACTTCAGATGCACGAGATCTCGATTCCGGTCTGTAGGTGTCCCTCCATGACCTCACCCAGAAACCTAAGCCTAGCTTGTGTCCTCAGACTTCAGTCCTCAGACTAATGGCCCACAAGCCCTCCAGTTTGGCAATCCAGAACTATAATGCAGCACTCTTCCTGCCCTCCAGAAGAAAAACATTGCCCCCTGGCTCTATCCAGAAACCCCAAATGAAGATCAACCTGCACGCCACTTGGCTGTACCCAAAATATATAGGCTGACCTGGGCAATAATGCCCTTTCTGACAGAGCCTGAGCCTGGACCTCCTGGCCCCACCCAGACAGCTTGCCGCTCACTGAGCACTTCGGACCAGCCATTGCCTTAGATCGTTATATGTTCCCAACCTCGGTTTTCAGGATTCAGATCCTAGACCTTATCTCCAACACTGCCCAGGTTTGAAAATGATGCAGAAATCAGAACTCCTTCCCAATGGCAAGAACCTTGTGGTTGGCTTGTTGTCCAATGTTCAGTGTAGAGGAAACCTGTTTGTCTGATGAGGCCCCGCCATTGCTCACGGGCCACATAGCTGGCAAACTCACATTGAGACCCTCAACCTTAGCCCAGTCCTCAGGTAAGGCCTCTCAGTGGCTGGATGAAGAGACAGCATATTGGGCTTGCCAGGCCCCTAGGCCCCAATTTTTAACCATAGTTCGGGTTGTCCCTTCACTCTTCCCCAGGGCTCTGCTTTGGAATTCCTCTTTTGGTGGGACACCTGATGTAACAACCCTGAAAGGAGTCCTCCATCCAACAGATTGATGAAAAACAATTGGGATCGGGCCAAATCCACAGAGAGCAAGATTCGTCCATGGCCCATGAGGCCTCCTCGACATTCCACGGACATCGCTGAAACAAACTCCAGAGACAAAAGCCTGAGCAAGCGCCTCAGACTCGCACTATCTTCATATCCTGAAGATGTCTTCTCATGGTTAGTAGATCGGGCCTGACATACCTACGTCCCGAAACATAAGCTGAGTTTGTGTTTTCAGACTTCTGTACTCAAAGTCCTGGGCCACACACCATCCAGACTGCGGACCCTGGAGCCACACATTAGGACTGTGCCTACAATATCCATGGGAATTCTGCCCATTCCATTGTCCAAAATCGTATAAATCAGGAGAAACCTCCAAAGTCCCTGAGGCCATCCCAATAGTATAGGTCGCCCGGGACAAAAAAGGGCAGTCTGACACCAGCTGAGCATCTACCTCCACTCATACCCTAGATGGATTTCCCCAGAGAAGAAGATTGGACCAGACAGGACCCTAGGCCAAAATCGGATCCATTGCTTTGGTTTACAGGCATGTCTCCTCAAAACCCTGGATTCCAATACTAGCATTGGGGTTTTTCTGAGGCACCCATCAGAACAAAACTCGTCTCCACAAGGAAACTTGTGCATGGGATCTATGTCAATAGCTTTGGAGAATACTTCAGGGTCCCGGTACCACCGCCCCATTCGAAGGCCCTCATGGACACAAACACACATTTGACCCATCCTCAGGAAAGTCCGTTTCAACTCAGCCACCCCGGTTGCTCCCGCAGAGCCATCAGATCTAAACTGTCTTGTCGCTAGGAGACAATTGGAATGCGAGGCGGGCATCCCAGGTATCCATCCTCGAACGTTGGTCTGGACTCATCCATATGGGATGTCCTGGAGCTGTCAATCAGGTCTCAATTGTCCCGCAGAAGGAATCCTAGGAGGGGGCATCCCATCACTCCCAACGTGGGAAAACCTCCACGGCCTCGAGATTCGGCTCCCTTCATGAAGGGGCCGTCATGAACAGAAAATCCCAGCTGAGCCAACATCTGATCCTCACTCTGACTTCAGATGCATGAGATATGCTTCAGATCTTCAGGGGGTACATGCCGTGCCCTCGACCTGAAACCCAAGTCTAGCTTGTGTTCTCAGACTTCCATCCTCACACTCCTGGCCCCGAAGTCCACAAGTTTGGCAATTACGGACCATTATTGCAGCACTCTGTCTGACCTCTAGAAAAAATATATTGCCTAATGAGCTGCCCGGGCACATTAAATGACAATAAACCTACACGGCACTCGAATGTACCCAAATTATACAGTCTAACCTGGGCAGTAATGAACTTTCTGACACAACCTGCGCCGGGACCTCCTGAGCAACACCCAGAGAGCTGACCGAACACTGAGCACAGCAGACCCGCCATGGCCTTAGGTCATCATCTCTTCCCTACCTCAGTTCTCAGGATTCTGAACCTAGACCTTATCTCCAATCACTTCCCAGGGGTGACTGTGATGCAGAAATCAGATGTCTTCCTTACCCATGGCAAGAAACCTTGTGGTTGGCATGTTGTCCAACGTTCAGTGTAGGAGAAACCAGCATTCACACTAAGGCCCCGCCCATTCTTGAGTGCTACGAGGGCATAAACACGCATTGTGACCCTCAGCGTGAGTCCTGTCCTTTAGTACGTCCTCTCAGTGGGTGGACGATTAGATGTCATAATGGGCTTGACATGTCCCTAGGCCCCAATTTTTAACCAGATTTCTGGTTGTCCAGACGCCCCTCCCCAGGGCTCTACTTTGGAATCCCTCATTTGGTGGGACATCTGAGGTTGAAAAACAAAACAAAACAAATCAACAACAACAGAGCAACGGACTTCTTCCATCCCACAAAATGACCCCAAACTCTTTGGAAGGGGCCAAACCCCCAGAGAGTAAGACTCGTCCCTATCGCATGAAGTCACCCGGAAATTTCACGACCATGAGTGACACGATATCCAGAGACAAAAACATGGGCAGAGCCTCACACTCGCCCTTTTTTCATATCCCGAAGAGTTCTCCTCATGGTCTGTAGATCAGTCCTGCCATACCTATGACCCGAAACATAAGCCGAGTTTGTGTTTTTAGACAACTGACCAAAAAGCACTGGCCTACACACCCTACAGGCTCAGGCCCCTGGAGCCAAACCTGACGACTGTGATGGCCCTCTCCAACGGAATTGTATCTGCCCATTCCAATGGCCACAACCCTCCTAAGAGTATAAACCTCCAAAGTCCCTGAGGCCATCCCAATATTTGTGGCTTCCCAGGACAAATGGGGCAATCTGGGTCCATCTGAGCACCTACCAGCACTCAGACCCGTAGACTGATGTCCCCAGTGGTAAAAAGGAACGAACATGCCCCTTGGCACCTATCGGATCCATTGCTTTGGTTTCCAGGCAAACCTGGGCACTAATGCACTGTCTGACAACCTGTGCCCGGACCTCGTGACCAACACCCAGACAGCTGACCGCACACTGAGCACATCAGAACGGCCAAGGCCTTAGGTCATCATTCCTTCCCTACCTCACTTTTCAGGCTTCAGAACCTAGACCTTACCTCCAATCACTGCCCAGGGGTGACTGTGATGGAGAAATCAGAACTCTTCCTTAACCATGGCAAGAAACCTTGTGGTTGGCATGTGGTCGAAAGTTCAGTGTAGGAGAAACCAGCATTCACCCTGAGGCCCCGCCCATCCTTGAGTGCGACGAGGGCATAAACAAGCATTGTGAACCTCAGCGTGATTCCTGTCCTCTAGTACTTCCTCTAAGTAGCTGGACCATTAGATGTCATAATGGGCTTGATATGTCCCTAGGCCCCAATTTTTAACCAGATTTCTGGTTGTCCAGTCGCCCCTCCCCAGGGCTCTACTCTGGAATCCCTCATTTGGTGGGACACCTGAGGTTGAAAAACAAAACAAAACAAATCAACAACAACAAGGCAACGGACTTCTTCATCCCACAGAATGACCCCAAATTCTTTGGACGGGGCCAAACCCCCAGAGAGTAAGACTCGTCCATTTCCCATGAAGTCACCCGGAAATTTCACGACCATGTGTGACACGATATCCAGAGACAAAAACTTGAGGAACAGCCGCACACTCGCCCTTTTTTCATATCCCGAAGAGTTCTCCTCATGGTCTGAAGATCAGTCCTGCCATACCTATGACCCGACACATAAGCCGAGTTTCTGTTTTCAGACAACTGTCCAAACAGCCCTGGCCTACACACCCTACAGGCTCAGGCCCCTGGAGACAAACTTGACGACTGTGCTTGCCCTCTCCAAGGGAATTGTATGTGCCCACTCCAATGGCCACAACCCTACTAAGAGGATAAACGTCCAAAGTCCCTGAGACCATCCCAATATTTGTGGCTTCCCAGGACAAACAGGGGCAATCTGGGCCAATCTGAGCACCTAACGGCACTCAGACCCGTAGACTGATGTCCCCAGAGGTAAAAAGGAACGAACAGGCCCCTAGGCACCTATCGGATCCATTGCTTTGGTTTCCAGGCATCTCTCCTCAGAGGCCTGGATTTCAATAACAGCATATGCTGGTTTCTTGACTCACCCATCAGAACAAATCTCATCTACACATGGTAAACTTGCACGATGGAGCTGTGTGAAAGCCTCTGTTTAGGAGAACCCTTCAGGGCTCCAGTGCCACCACTTCATTCCAAGGTCTCCATAGACACAAAATCATATTAGGACACATCAACGGGAGAGTCCATTTCAACTCAGCCTCCTCGGGTGCTCCCCCAATCCGGCAGATCCTACGTGTCTTGTTGCTTGGAGTCAATTGGAATGCGAGGTGGGCTACCCAGCCATCCATCCCTAGAACCCTGCCTGGATTCGTTGTCCTGGAGCCAACAAACAGGTCTCAATTGTCCTGCAGAAGAATCTTTGCAGTTGGGAGCTTCTCACAACTCCCATTGTGGGAAAACTCCATGGCCTCGTGATCCAGCCCCCTTCAAGAAGGGGCCATCAGGGACAGAATGTCCTACCTGAGCGATCGTCTGATCCTCGCCCTGACTTCAGATGCACGAGATCTCGATTCAGGTCTGTAGACTGTGCCTGCCATATCCTCACCCAGAAAAATAGGCCTAGCTTGGGTGCTCAGACTTCTGTCCTAAACTACTGGCCCACAAGCCCTCCAGTTTGGCAATCCAGAACTACAATGCAGCACACTGCCTGCCCTCCAGAAGAAAAACACTGCCCTCTGTGGCTACATAGAAACCCCAAATGAGGATCAACGGGGCATACCATTCGGCTCTACCCCAAATATATAGGCTTACCTGGGCACTAATGCCCTTTCTGACACAGCCTGAGCCTGGACCTCCTGGCCCCACCCAGACAGCTGGCCGCACACAGAGCACATCTGACCCGCCATGGCCTTAGGTCGTCATCAATTCTCAAACTCGGTTTTCAGGCGTCAGAACCTAGACCTTATCTCCAATCAGAGCCCGGGTTTGAAAATGATGCAGAAATCAGAACTCTTTCCCCATGGCAAGAAACCTTGTGGTTGGCATGTTGTCCAAGGTTCAGTGTCGTTGAAACCAGTGTGGCCCATGATGCCCCGCCCATGCTTGCAGACCACATTCGTCACAAACACACATTGTGACCCTCAGCCTGAGCCCATTCCTCAGGTAAGGCCCTGACTGGCTGGATGGAGAGACAGCATATTGGGCTTGCCATGCCCCTAGGCCCCAATTTTAACCATACTTCGGGTTTTCCCTTCATTCTTCCCAAGGGCTCTGCTTTGGAATTCCTCTTTTGGTGGGACACCTGAGGTAACAAACCTGAAAGGAGTCCTCCCATCCCACAGATTGACGAAAAACAATTGGGATCGGGCCAAGTCCACAGATAGCAAGATTCGTCCTTGGCCCAGGAGGCCTACCCAACATTCCACGGCCATCACTGATACAAAATCCAGAGACAAAACCCTGAGCACGTGCCTCAGACTCGCTCATTCTTCATATCCTGAAGAGTTCTTCAGATAAGAAACTACACGGCACTCGAATGCACCCAAAATATATAGTCTAACCTGGGCACTAATGCACTGTCTGACAACCTGAGCCCGGACCTCGTGACCAATCCCTAGACAGCTGACCGCACACTGAGCACATCAGACCCGCTATGGCCTTGGGTCATCATCTCTTCCATACCTCAGTTTTCATGCTTCAGAACCTAGACCTTATCTCCACTCACTGCCCAGCGGTGACTGTGATGCAGAAATCAGAACTCTTCCTTACCCATGGCAAGAAACCTTGTGGTTGGCATGTTGTCCAACGTTCAGTGTAGGAGAAACCAGCATTCACCCTGAGGCCCCGCCCATTCTTGAGTGCTTCGAGGGCATAAACACACATTGTGACCCTCAGCGTGAGTCCTGTCCTTTAGTACGTCCTCTCAGTTGCTGGACCATTAGATGTCATAATGGGCTTGACATGTCCCTAGGCCCCAATTTTTAACCAGATTTCTGGTTGTCCAGTCGCCCCTCCCCAGGGCTCGACTCTGGAATCCCTCATTTGGTGGGACACCTGAGGTTGAAAAACAAAACAAAACAAATCAATAAGAAGAGAGCAACGGACTTCATCCATCCCACAGAATGACCCCAAACTCTTTGGACGGGTCCAACCCACAGAGAATAAGAATCGTCCATTTCCCATGAAGTCACCCGGAAATTTCACGACCATGAGTGACACGATATCCAGAGACAAAAACTTGAGCAAGAGCCTCACACTCGCCATTTTTTCAAATCCCGAAGAGTTCTCCTCATGGTCTGTAGATCAGTCCTGCCATACCTATGACCTGAAACATAAGCCGAGTTTATGTTTTCAGACAACTGTCCAAACAGCCCTGGCCTACACACACTACAGGCTCAGGCTCCTGAAGCCAAACCTGACGACTGTGCTTGCCCTCTCCAAGGGAATTGTATGTGCCCATTCCAATGCCCACAACCCTACTAGAGGATAAACCTCCAAAGTCCCTGAGGCCATCCCAATATTTGTGGCTTCCCAGGACAAACAGGGGCAATCTGGGCCCATCTGAGCACCTGCCTGCACTCAGACACGTCGACTGATGTCCCCAGAGGTAAAAAGGAATGAACAGGCCCCTAGAAACCTATCGGATCCATTGGTTTGGCTTCCAGGCATCTCTCCTCAGAAGCCTGGATTTCAATAACAGCATATGGCTTTCTTGAGTCACCCATCAGAACAAATCTCATCTACACATGTGAATCTTGTACGATGGAGCTATGTGAAAGCCTCTCTTTAGGAGAACCCTTCAGGGCCCCAGTGCCACCGCTTCATTCCACGGTCTCCATAGACACAAAATCATATTAGGACACATCCACGGGAGAGTCCATTTCAACTCAGCCTCCTCGGTTGCTCCCCCAGATCCAGCAGATCTAACCTGTCTTGTTTTTTGAGACAATTGGAATTCGAGGTTAGCTACTCAGCCATCCATCCTTAGAACCCTGCTCGGAATCGTTGTCCTGGAGCCAACCAACAGGTCTCAATTGTCCTGCAGAAGAATCTTTGCAGTTGGGAGCTTATCACAACTCCGATCGTGGGAAAACCCCCATGGCCTCGTGATCCACCACCCCCCTTCAAGAAGGGGCCATCAGGGACAGAATGTCCATCCTGAGCGATCGTCTGATCCTCGCCCTGACTTCAGATGCACGAGAACTCGGTACAGGTCTCACCCAGAAACTAAGCCTAGCTTGGGTTCTCAGACCTCCGTCCTCAGACTACTGGCCCACAAGCCCTCCAGTTTGGCACCCCAGAACTACAATGCAGCTCTCTGCTTGTTCTCCATAAGAAAAAAATTGCCCTCTGGGGCTACCCAGAAACAACAAATGAGGATCCACCTGCACGCCATTCGGCTGTACCCCAAATATATAGGCTGACCTGGGCACTAATGCCCTTTCTGAGGCAGCCTGAGTCTGGACCTCCTAGCCCCACCCAGACAGCTGGTCGCACACAGAGCACATCGGACCGCCCATGGCCTTAGGTCGTCATCTCTTCTCAATCTCGGTTTTCAGGCTTCAGAACCTAGACCATATCTCCAATTACGGCCCGGGTTTGAAAATGATGCCGACATAAGAACTCTTTCCCCATGGCAAAAACCTTGTGGTTGGCATGATGTCCAAGATTCAGTGTACTTGAAACCAGTGAGGCCCATGTGGCCCCGCCAATGCTTGTGGGCCACATTGGTCACAAACACACATTGTGACCCTCAGCCTGAGCCCAGTCCTCAGGTAAGGCCTCTCAGTGGCTGGATGGAGAGACAGCATATTGGACTTCCATGGACCTAGGCCCCAATTTTAACCATACTTCGGGTTGTCCCTTCACTCTTCCCCAGGGCTCTGCTTTGGAATTCCTCTTTTGGTGGGACCCCTGAGGTAACAAACCTGAAAGGAGTCCTCCCATCCCACAGATTGACGAAAAACAATTGGGATTGGGCCAAGTCTACAGATAGCAAGATTCGTCCATGGCCCAGGAGGCCTACCCAACATTCCACGGCCATCGCTGATACAAAATCCAGAGACAAAAGCCTGAGCACGTGCCTCAGACTCGCTCATTCTTCATATCCTGAAGAGTTCTTCAGATAAGAACCTACACGGCACTCGAATGCACCCAAAATATATAGTCTAACCTGCGCACTAATGCACTGTCTGACAACCAGAGCCCGGACCTCATGACCAATACCCAGACAGCTGACCGCACACTGAGCACATCAGACCCGCCATGGCCATAGGTTCATCTCTTCCATACCTCAGTTTTCAGGCTTCAGAACCTGGACCTTATCTCCACTCACTGCCCAGCGGTGACTGTGATGCAGAAATCAGAACTCTTCCTTACCCATGGCAAGAAACCTTGTGGTTGCATGTTGTCCAACGTTCAGTGTAGGAGAAACTAGCATTCACCCTGAGGCCCCGCCCATTCTTGAGTGCTACGAGGGCATAAACACGCATTGTGACCCTCAGCGTGAGTCCTGTCCTCTAGTACGTCCTCTCAGTGGCTGGACCATTAGATGTCAATATGGGCTTGACATGTCCCTAGGCCCCAATTTTTAACCAGATTTCTGGTTGTCCAGACGCCCCTCCCCAGGGCTCTACTCTGGAATCCCACATTTGGTGGGACACCTGAGGTTGAAAAACAAAACAAAACAAATCAACAACAACAGAGCAACGGACTTCTTCCATCCCACAAAATGACCCCAAAATCTTTGGACAGCGCCAAACCCCCAGAGAATAAGACTCGTCCCTATCGCATGATGTCACCCGGAAATTTCACGACCATGAGTGACACGATATCCAGAGACAAAAACTTGAGTAGAGCCTCACACTCGCCCTTTTTTCCATTCCACGGCCATCGCTGATACAAAATCCAGAGACAAAAGCCTGAGCACGCGCCTCAGACTCGCTCATTCTTCATATCCTGAATAGTTCTTCAGATAAGAACCTACACGTCACTCGAAGGCACCCAAAATATATAGTCTAACCTGGGCACTAATGCACTGTCTGACAACCTGAGCCCGGACCTCGTGACCAACACCCAGACAGCTGACCGCACACTGAGCACATCAGACCCGCCATGGCCTTAGGTCATCATCTCTTCCCTACCTCAGTTTTCAGACTTCAGAACCTAGATCTTATCTCCAATCACTGCCCAGGGGTGACTGTGATGCAGAAATCAGAACTCTTCCTTACCCATGGCAAGAAACCTTGTGGTTCGCATGTTGTCCAACGTTCAGTGTATGAGAAACCAGCATTCACCCTGAGGCCCCGCCCATTCTTGAGTGCGACGAGGGCATAAACACGCATTGTGACCCTCAGCGTGAGTCCTGTCCTCTAGTACGTCCTCTCCGTGGCTGGACCATTAGATGTCATAATGGGCTTGACATGTCCCTAAGCCCCAATTTTTAACCAGATTTCTGGTTGTTCAGTCGCCCCTCCGCAGGGCTCTACTCTGGAATCCCTCATTTGGTGGGACACCTGAGGTTGAAAAACAAAACAAAACAAATCAACAACAACAGAAAAACGGACTTCTTCCATCCCACAGAATGACCACAAACTCTTCGGATGGGGCCAAATCCCCAGAAAGTAAGACTCATCCATTTCCCATGATGTCACCCGGAAATTTCACGACCATGAATGACACGATATCCAGGGACAAAACTTGAGCAAGAGCCTCACACTCGCCCTATTTTCATATCCCGAAGAGTTCTCCTCATGGTCTGTAGATCAGTCCTGCCATACATATGACCCGAAACATAAGCCGAGTTTGTGTTTCAGACAACTGTCCAAACAGCCGTGGCCTACACACTCTACAGGCTCAGGCCCCTGGAGCCAAACCTGACGACTGTGCTAGCCCTCTCCAAGGGAATTGTATGTGCCCATTCCAATGGCCACAACCCTACTAATAGGATAAACCTTCAAAGTCCCTGAGGCCATCCCAATATTTGTGGCTATCCAGGACAAACAGGGGCAATCTGGGCCCATCTGAGCACCTGCCTGCACTCAGACCCGTAGACTGATGTCCCCAGAGGTAAAAAGGAACGAACAGGCACCTAGGCACCTATCGCATCCATTGCTTTGGTTTCCAGGCATCTCTCCTCAGAGGCCTGGATTTCAATAACAGCATATGCCTGTTTCTTGACTCACCCATCAGAACAAATCTCATCTACACATGGGAAACTTGCACGATGGAGCTGTGTGAAAGCCTCTCTTTAGGAGAACCCTTCAGGGCCCCAGTGCCAACGCTTCATTCCAAGGTCTCCATAGACACAAAATCATATTAGGACACATCCACGGGAGAGTCCATTCCAACTCAGCCTCCTCGGTTGATCCCCCAGATCCAGCAGATCTAACCTTTCCTGTTGCTTGGAGACAATTTGAATGTGAGGTGGGCTACCCAGCAATCCATCCTTAGAACCCTGCTTAGAATCATTGTTCTGGAGCCAACCAACAGGTCTCAATTTGCCAGAAGAATCTTTGCAGTTGGGAGCTTCTCACAACTCCCAACGTGGGAAAAACCCCATGGACTCCTGATCCTCTCCCACCTTCAAAAAGGGGCCAACAGGGACAGAATGTCCAACCTGAGAGATCGTCTTATCCTCGCCCTCACTTCAGATGCACGAGACCTCAATTCAGGTCTGTAGATTGTGCCTGCCATATCCTCACCCAGATACCTAGGCTTAGCTTGGGTTCTCAGACTTCCGTCCTCAGACTACTTGCACACAAACCCTCCAGTTTGGCAATCCAGAACTACAATGCAGCACTCTGCATGCCCTCCAGAAGAAAAACATTGCCCTCTGGGGCTACACCGAAAACCCAAATGAGGATGAACGTGCACGCCATTCGGCTGTACCCCAAATATATAGGCTGACCTGGGCACTAAAGGCCTTTCTGAAACAACCTGAGCATGGACCTACTGCCCCCACCCAGACAGCTGGCCGCACACTGAGCACATGAGACCCGTCACGGCCTTAGGTCGTCATCTCTTCTCAACCTCGGTTTGCAGGCTTCAGGACCTAGACCTTATCTCCAACACGGCCCGGGTTTGAAAATGATGCAGAAATCAGAACTCTTTCCCCATGGCAAGAAACCTTGTGGTTGGCATGTTGTCCAAGAATCAGTGTAGTTGAACCATTGTGGCCAATGAGGCCCCGCCCATGCATGCGGGCCACATTGGTCACAAACACACATTGTGACCCTCAGCCTGAGCCCAGTCCTCAGGTAAGGCCTCTCAGTGGCTGGATGGAGAGACAGCATATTGGGCTTGCCATGCCCCTAGGCCCCAATTTTAAACAATAGTTCGGGTTGTCCCTTCACTCTTCCCCAGGGCTCTGCTTTGGATTTCCTCTTTTGGTGGGATACCTGAAGTAACAAAGCTGAAAGGAGTCTTCCCATCCCACAGATTGACGAAAAACAATTCGGATCGGGCCAAATCCACAGAGAGCAAGATTCGTCCATGGCCCATGAGGCCTCCCCAACATTCCACGGCCATCGCTCATATAAAATCCAGAGACAAAACCTGAGCACGCGCCTCAGACTAGCTCATTCTTCATATCCTGAAGAGTTCTTCAGATAAGAACCTACACGGCACTTGAATGCACCCAAAATATATAGTCTAACATGGGCACTAATGCACTGTCTGACAACCTGAGCCCAGACCTCGTGACCAACACCCAGTCAGCTGACCGCACCCTGAGCACATCAGACCCGCCATAGACTTAGGTCATCATCTCTTCCCTACCTCAGTTTTCAGGCTTCAGAACCTAGACCTTATCTCCAATCACTGCCCAGGGGTGACTGTGATGCAGAAATCAGAACTCTTCCTTACCCATGGCAAGAAACCTTGTGGTTGGCATGTTGTCCAACGTTCAGTGTAGGAGAAACCAGCATTCACCCTGAGGACCCGCCTATTATTGAGTGCGACTAGGGCATAAACACGCATTGTGACCCTCAGCGTGAGTCCTGTCCTCTAGTATGTCCTCTCAGTGGCTGGACCATTTGATGTCATAATGGGCTTGACATGTCCCTAGGCCCCAATTTTTAACCAGATTTCTGGTTGTCCACTCGCCCCTCCGCAAGGCTCTACTCTGGAATCCCTCATTTGGTGGGTCAACTGAGGTTGAAAAACTAAACAAAACAAGGTCACATGATGCCCCCAATCTTCATGAAGGCGGATCATGGAAAGAAACTCCAACCTGACCCAACGGCTGATCTTCGCCTTGACTTCAGATGCACGAGATCTTGATTAAGCTCTTCAGAGTGCACCTGCTGTGCCCTCACCCCAAAACCTAAGCATAGCTGGTGTTCTCAGACTTCCGTCCTCACTCTCCTGGACCACACGCCCTCCATTTTGGGACTTCCTGTGACACAGTGCTGCACTCTGCCTGTGGTCTAGAAGAAAAACGTTGCCCTATGGGTCTAACCAGAAACCTCAAATGAGGATAAACCTGCATGCCACTCAACTGTACACCAATTATATAGTCTAGCCTGTGCACTAATGCCCTGTCTGACACAACCTGCGGCCTGAATTCCCAACCGACACCCAGACAGCTTGCCGTACACTGAGAACATCTGAACCGCCATGGCCTTAGGTTGCCCTCTCTTTCCAACCTGGTTTTCAGGCTACAGAAACCTAGAGCTTATCTCTACTCATTTCCCATGGGTGAACGTGATGCAGAAATCATAACTCCTCCTTCCCTCTCGCAAGAATCTTGTGGTTGGCATCTTATCCAAAGTTCAGTGTAGGAACCCTGTAGGGCCTACTGGAGTAGTAGTAGGGCCCCTGATGGTAGTGTAGGGTCCCTGAGGCCCTGCCCATGCTTAAGAGCTGCGGTGGGCACAAACACACATTGGGACCCTCAGTTTGAACCCTGTCCTCAAGTAAAGCCTCTCAGTGGCTGGACCATGAGCCCACATATGGGGCCTGCCATGCCCCAAGTCACCCAATCTTAACCAGAGGTAGAGACATCTAGTCACCCCTACTCAGGGCTCTGCTCTGGAATCCCTCTTTGGTGGGACATTTGAGGTAAGTAAACACAGAAAGGATTCCTCCCACCCACAGAATGACCCCAATCACTTGGGATCAGGCCAGCCCCAGAGAGAAAGACTCCTCCATGGCCCATGAGGCCAGGCCGACATTGCACGGCAACTATTGACACAAAATCCAGAGACATAAGCCTCACCCTTAGGTCATAGCCCAAAAATTCTCCTCATAGTCTGTAGATCGGGCCTGCCATACCTTCGTCCCCAAACCGTGTTTTCAGACTTCTATCCTGACATCCCTTTCCCACACACCCTCCAGGCTGAGGCCCCTGGAGCCACACCTCAGGACTGTGCCTGCCCTCTCCAAGGAAATTCTTCCCATTCCATTGGCCACAACCCTACAGATTAGGAGAAACCTCCAAAGTCCCAGAGGTCATTCCAATAGTGTAGGGCACCCAGTACAAAGAGGGGTGATCTGTCACAAGCTGAGCAACGACCTCAACTCACCCGTAGACAGATATCCCAAGAGAAAGGTATTAAAAACTGGACAGGCCCCTAGAACGTAATTGGTTCCATTGCTTTTGTTTCTAAGCATCTCTCCTCAGAGACCTGTTTTCCTATACCAGCATATGGGGGATTCCAGAGATACCAATCAGAACAAATCTTGTCTCCACATGGGAAACTTATCCTTTGGAGCTCTGTAAAAACCTCCAGTTAGGAGAAAGCTTCAGGTAACTGGAGCCACCGCCCTATTCCAAGGTCTCCATGGACACAAACCCACATTATGACCATTCGGCAGGAGAGTACATTTCAACTCAGCCCCGTTGATTACTCCCCCAGATCCAGAATATCAAACCTGCCTTGTCGCTAGGAGACAAGTTGAATGCAAAGCAGACTCTCTAGGCATCCATCGTTGGAATCCTACTCTGGCGCCGTTCCATATGGGATGTCCTGGGAGCCTTCCAACAGGTCTTGACTGTACCGCAGAAAGGAATCCTTGCAGATTGGAGCATCTCACAACTCCTATCGTGGGAAAACCTACATGGCCTCATGAGATGCTCCCCTTTATAAAGGGGCCATCATGGACAGAAACTCCAACCTGAGCCAACTTCTGATCCATTGCTTTGGTTTCTATGTATCTCTGCTGGATCTCGCGGAGCAACCGAATATGCTGAGTTGAATTGGACTCTCCCGTGCATGTGTCCTAATATGATTTTGTGTCTATGGAGACCTTGGAATGAAGCGGTGGCAATGGGGGCCCTGAAGGGTTCTCCTAAAGAGAGGCTTTCACACAGCTCCATCGTGCAAGTTTCCTATGTGTAGATGAGATTTGTTCTGAAGGGTGAGTCAAGAAACAGCCATATGCTGTTATTGAAATCCAGGCCTCTGAGGAGAGATGCCTGGAAACCAAAGCAATGGTTTCTGATTAGGGCCTAGGGGCCATTTCGTTCCTTTTTACCTCTGGGGATATCAGTCTACAAGTCTGAGTGAAGGTAGCTTCTCAGATGGGACCAGAGTGCCCCTGTATGTCCTGGGATGCCACAAATATTGGGATGGCCTCAGGGACTTTGGAGGTTTATCCTCGTAATAGGGTTGTGGCCATTGGAATGAAGACATACAATTCCCTTGGAGAGGGCAAGCACAGTCATCAGGTTTGGCTCCAGGGGTCTGAGACCTTAGAGTGTGTAGGCCAGGGCTGTTTGGACAGTTGTCTGAAAACACAAACTCGGCTTATGTTTCGGGTCATAGGTATGGCAGGACTGATCTACAGACCATTAGGAGAACTCTTCGGGATATGAAAAAAGGGCGAGTGTGAGGCTCTTGCTCAGTTTTTGTCTCTGGATATCGGGTCACTCATAGTCGTGAAATTTCCGGGTGACATCTGGGGAAATGGACGAGTCTAACTCTCTGGGGGTTTGGTCTCGTCCAAAGAGTTTGGTGTCATTCTGTTGGATGGACGAAGTCCATTGTTCTGTTGTTGTTGATTTGTTTTGTTTTGTTTAGTTTTTCAACCTCAGCTGTCCCACCAAATGGGGGATTCCAGAGTAGAGCCCTGCGGAGGGGCGACTGGACAACCAGAAAACTGGTTTAAAATTGGGGCCTAGGGACATGTCAAGCCCATCTTGACATCTAATGGTCCAGCCACTGTGAGGACGGACTAGAGGTCAGGACTCACGCTGAGGGTCACAATGCGTGTTTATGCCCTCGTCGCTCTCAAGAATGGGCGGGGCCTCAGGGTGAATGTTAGTTTCTCCTACACTGAACGTTGGACAACATGCCAACCACAAGGTTTCTTGCCATGGGTAAGGAAGAGTTCTGATTTCTGCATCACAGTCACCCCTGGGCAGTCATTGGAGATAAGGTCTAGGTACTGAAGCCTGAAAACTGAGGTAGGGAAGAGATGATGACCTAAGGCTATGTCGAGTCTGATGTGCTCAGTGTGCGGTCAGCTGTCTGGGTGTTGGTCACGAGGTCCGGGCTCAGGTTGTCAGACAGTGCATTAGCGCCCAGGTTAGATTATATATTTTGGGTGCATTCGAGTGCCGTGTAGGTTCTTATCTGAAGAACTCTTCAGGATATGAAGAATGAGCGAGTCTGAGGCGCGTGCTCAGGATTTTGTCTCTGGATTTTGTAACAGCGATGGCCGTGGAATGCTGGGGAGGCCTCATGGGCCATGGACGAATCTTGCTCTCTGTGGATTTGGCCCGATCCCAATTGTTTTTTGTCAATCTGTGGGATGGGAGGACTCCTTTCAGGTTTGTTACATCAGGTGTCCCACCAAAAGAGGAATTCCAAAGCAGAGCCCTGGGTAAGAGTGAAGGGACAACCCGAACTATGGTTAAAAATTGGGGCCACGGGCATGGCAAGCACAATATGCTGTCTCTCCATCCAGCCACTGAGAGGCCTTACCTGAGGTTGGGCTCAGGCAGAGGGTCACAATGTGTGTTTCTGACCAATGTGGCCCGCAAGCATGGACGGGGCCTCCTAGGCCACACGGGTTTCAACTACACTGAACTTGGACAACATGTCAACCACAAGGTTTGTTGCCATGGGGAAAGAGTTCTGATTTGTGCATCATTTTCAAACCCGGGCCGTGATTGGAGATAAGGTCTAGGTTCTGAAGCCTGAAAACCGAGGTTGAGAAGAGATGACGACCTAAGGCCATGACGGGTCCAATGTGCTCAGTGTGCGGCCAGCTGTCTGGGTGTGGCCTGGAGGTCCAGGCTCAGGGTGTGCCAGAAAGGGCTTTAGTGCCCAGGTCAGCCTATATATTTGGGGTACAGCCAAATGGCGTGCAGGTTGATCCTCATATTGGTTTTCTGGGTTGCCCCGGAGGGCAATGTTTTTCTTCTGGAGGGCAGGCAGAGTGCTGCATTGTAGTTCTGGATTGCCAAACTGGAGGGTTTGTGGTTCAGTAGTCTGAGGACGGGAGTCTGAGAACCCATGCTAGGCCTAGGTTTCTGGGTGAGGATATGGCAGGCTCAATCTACAGACTTGAATCGAGGTCCCGTGCATCTGAAGTCAGGTTGGAAATTCTGTCCCTGATGGCCCCTTTTTGAAAGGGGGGTGGATCACGAGGCCATGGGGCTTTTCCCACGATGGGAGTTGTGAGAAGCTCCCAAATGCAAGGATTCTTCTGCAACTATTGAGACCTGTTGGTTGGCTCCAGAACAACGATTCTGAGCAGGGTTCTAAGGATGGATGGCTGGGTAGAGCACCTCACTTTCCAATTGTCTCCAAGCAACAAGACAGGATAGATCTGCTGGATCTGGGGGAGCAACCGAGGCGGCTAGTTGGAATGGACTCTCCCGTGGATGTGTCCTAATATGATTTTGTGTCTATGGAGACCTTGGAATGAAGCGGTGGCTCTGGGGCCCTGAAGGGTTCTCCTAAAGAGCAGCTTTCACACAGCTCCATCGTGCAAGTTTCCTATGTGTAGATGAGATTTGTTCTGATGGGTGAGTCAAGAAACAGCCATATGCTGTTATTGATATCCAGGCTTCTGAGGAGAGATGCCTCGAAACCAAAGCAAAGGATCCGATAGGTGCCTAGGGGCCTGTTCATTCCTTTTTACCTCTGGGGACATCACTCTACGGGTCTGAGTGCCGGTAGGCGCTCAGATGGGCCCTTATTGCCCCTGTTTGTACTGGGAGGCCTCAAATATTGGGATGGCCTCAGGGACTTTGGAGGTTTATCCTCGTAGTAGGGTTGTGGCCATTGGAATGGAGACATACAATTCCCTTGGAGAGGGCAAGCACAGTCGTCAGGTTTGGCTTCAGGGGTCTGAGCCTGTAGGGTTTGTAGGCCAGGGCTGTTTGGACAGTTGTCTGAAAACACAAACTCGGCTTATGTTTCAGGTCATAGGTATGGCAGGACTGATCTACAGACCATGAGGAGAACTCTTTGGGATATGAAAATAGGGCGAGTGTAAGGCTCTTGCTCAGTTTTTGTCTCTGGATATCGTGTCACTCATAGTCGTGAAATTTCCGCGTGACTTCATGGGAAATGGACGAGTCTTACTCTATGGGGGTTTGGCCATGTCCTAAGAGTTTGGGGGCATTCTGTGGGATGGAAAAAGTCCTTTGTTCTGTTGTTGATTTGTTTTGTTTTGTTTTTCAAGCTCAGGTGTCCCACCAAATGGTGGATTCCAGAGTAGAGCCCTGGAGAGGGGTGACTTGACAACCAGAAATCTGGTTAAAAATTGGGGCCTAGGGACATGTTAAGCCAATTAAGACATCTAATGGTACAGCCACTGTGAGGACGTACTAGAGGACAGGACTTACACTGAGGGTCAAAATGCGTGTTTATGCCCTCGTCGCTCTCAAGAATGGGCGGGGCCTCAGGGTGAATGCTAGTTTCTCCTACACTGAACGTTGGACAACATGCCAACCACAAGGTTTCTTGCCATGGGTAAGGAAGAGTTCTGATTTCTGCATCACAGTCACCCCTGGGCAGTCATTGGAGATAAGGTCTAGGTTCTGAAGCCTGAAAACTGAGGTAGGGAAGAGATGATGACCTAAGGCTATGGAGGGTCGTATGTGCACAGTGTTCGGTCAGCTGTCTGGATGTTGGTCACGAGGTCCGGGCTCAGGTTGTCAGACAGTGCATAAGTGCCCAGGTTAGACTATATATTTTGGGTGCATTCGAGTGCCGTGTAGGTTCTTATCTGAAGAACTCTTCAGGATATGTAGAATGAGCGAGTCTGTGGCGCATGCTCAGGCTTTTGTCTCAGGATTTTGTATCAGCGAAGGCCGTGGAATGTTGGGGAGGCCTCATGGGCCATGGAAAAATCTTGCTCTCTGTGGATTTGGCCCGATCCCAATTGTTTTTCATCAATCTGTGGGATGGGAGGACTCCTTTCAGGTTTGTTACCTCAGGTGTCCCACCAAAAGTGGAATTCCAAAGGAGAGCCCTGGGGAAGAGTAAAGGGACAACCCGAACTATGGTTAAAAATTGGGGCCTAGGGGCATGGCAAGCACAATATGCTGTCTCTCCATCCAGCCACTGAGAGGCCTTACCTGAGGTTGGGCTCAGGCTGAGGGTCACAATGTGTGTTTGTGACCAATGTGGCCCGCAAGCATGGACGGGGCCTCATGGGCCACACGGGTTTCAACTACACTGAACTTTGGAAAACATGTCAACCACAAGGTTTCTTGCCATGGGGAAAGAGTTCTGATTTCTGCATCATTTTCAAACCCTGGCCGTGATTGGAGATAAGGTCTAGGTTCTGAAGCCTGAAAACCGAGGTTGAGAAGAGATGACGACCTAAGGCCCTGACGGGTCCAATGTGCTCAGTGTGCGGCCAGCTGTCTGGGTAGGGCCTGGAGGTCCAGGCTCAGGGTGTGCCAGTAAGGGCTTTAGTGCCCAGGTCAGCCTATATATTTGTGGTACAGCCGAATGGCGTGCAGGTTGTCCTCATTTAGGTTTTCTAGGTAGCTCCAGAGGGCAATGTTTTTCTTCTGGAGGGCAGGCAGAGTGCTGCATTGTATTTCTGGACTGCGAAACTGGAGGGTTTGTGGTTCAGTAGTCTCAGAACTGAAGTTGAGAACCCAAGCTAGGCCTAGGTTTCTGGGTGAGGATATGGCAGGAACAATCTACAGACCTGAATCGAGATCTCGTGCATCTGAAGTGAGGGCGAGGATCAGACGATATCTCAGGTTGGACATTCTGTCCCTGATGGCCCCTTTTTGAAGGGGGGAGTGGATATCGAGGCCATGGGGCTTTTCCCACAATGGGAGTTGTGAGAAGCTCCCAACTGCAAAGATTCTTCTGCAACAATTGAGACCTGTTGGTTGGCTCCAGGACAACGATTCTGAGCAGGGTTCTAAGGATGGATGGCTGGGTAGATCACCTCACTTTCCAATTGTTTCCAAGCAACAAGACAGGTTAGATCTGCTGGATCTGGGGGAGCAACCGAAGAGGCTGAGTTGAAATGGACTCTCCCGTGGATGTGTCCTAATATGATTTTGTGTCTATGGAGACCTTGGAATGAAGCGGTGGCACTGGGGCCCTGAAGGGTTCTCCTAAAGAGAGGCTTTCACACAGCTCCATCGTGCAAGTTTCCCATGTGTAGATGAGATTTATTCTGATGGGTGAGTCATGTAACAGCGATATGCTGTTATTGAAATCCAGGCCTCTGAGGAGAGATGCCTCGAAACCAAAGCAATGGATCCGATAGGTGCCTAGGGGCCTGTTCGTTCCTTTTTACCTCGGGGGACATCAGTCTACGGGTCTGAGTGCCGGTAGGTGCTCAGATGAGCCCAGATTGCCCCTGTTTGTCCTGGGAAGCCACAAAAATTGGGATCGCCTCAGGGACTTTGGAAGTTTATCCCATTAGTAGGGTTGTGGCCCTTGGAATGGGCACATACGATTCCCTTGGAGAGGGCAAGCACAGTCGTCAGGTTTGGCTCAAGGGGCCTGAGCCTGTAGGTTGTGTAGTCGAGGGCTGTTTGGACAGTTGTCTGAAAACACAAACTCGGCTTTGTTTCAGGTCATAGGTATGATAGGACTGATCAACAGACCATGAGGAGATCTCTTCGAGATATGAAAAAAGGGCGAGTGTGAGGCTCTTGCTCTAGTTTTTGTCTCTGGATATCGTGTCACTAATGTTCGTGAAATTTCCTGGTGACTTCATGGGAAATGGACGAGTCTTACTCTCTGGGGGTTTGGCCCCGTCCAAAGAGTTTGGGGTCATTCTGTTGGATGGAAGAAGTCCGTTGTTCTGTTGTTGTTGATTTGTTTTGTTTTGTTTTTGAACCTCAGGTGTCCCTTCAAAGGAGGGATTCCAGAGTAGAGCGCTGGGGAGGGGCGACTGGACAACCAGAAATCTGGTTAAAAATTGGGGCCTAGGGACATGTCAAGCCCATTATGACATAAATGGTCCAGCCACTGAGAGGACGTACTAGAGGACAGGACTCACGCTGAGGGTCACAATGAGTGTTTATGCCCTCGTCGCACTCAAGAATGGGCGGGGCCTCAGGGTGAATGCTGGTTTCTCCTACAATGAACGTTGGACAACATGCCAACCACAAGGTTTCTTGCCATGGGTAAGGAAGATTTCTGATTTCTGCATCACAGTCACCCCTGGACTTGATTGGAGATAAGGTCTAGTTTCTGAAGCCTGAAAACTGAGTTAGGGAAGAGATGATGACCTAAGGCCATGGCGGGTCTGATGTGCTCAGTGTGCGGTCTGCATTCTGGGTTTTGGTCACGAGGTCCGGGCTCAGGATGTCAGACAGTGCATTAGTGCCCAGGTTAGACTATATATTTTGGCTGCATTCAAGTGCCGTGTAGGTTCTTATCTGAAGAACTCTTCAGGATATGAAGAATGAGCGAGTCTGAGGCGCATGCTCAGGCTTTTGTCTCTGGATTTTGTAACAGCGATGGCCGTGGAATGTTGGGGCGGCCTCATGGGCCATGGACGAAACTTACTCTCTGTGGATTTGGCCCGATCCCAATTGTTTTTCGTCAATCTGTGGGATGGGAGGTCTCCTTTCAGGTTTGTTAGCTCAGGTGTCCCACCAAAAGAGGAATTCCAAAGCAGAGCCCTGGGGAAGAGTGAAGGGACAACCCGAACTACGGTAAAATATTGGGGCCTAGGGGCATGGCAAGCTCAATATGCTGTCTCTCCATCCAGCCACTGAGAGGCCTTACCTGAGGACTGGGCTCAGGCTGAGGGTCACAACGTGTGTTTGTGACCAATGTGGCCCGCAAGCATGTGCGGTGCCTCATGGGCCACACTGGTTTCAACTACACTGATTCTTGGACAACATGCCAACCACAAGGTGTCTTGCCATGGGGAAGTAGTTCTGATTTCTGCATCATTTTCAAACCCGGGCCGTGTTGGAGATAAGGTCTAGGTTCTGAAGCCAGAAAACCGAGGTTGAACAGAGATGACGACCTAAGGCCAAGACGGGTCTCATGTGCTCAGTGTGTGGCCAGCTGTCTGGGTGGGGGCAGTAGGTCCATGCTCAGGGTGTTTTTGAAAGGGCTTTAGTGCCCAGGTCAGCCTATATATTTGGGGTACTGCCGAATGGCATGCAGGTTGATGCTCATTTGGGTTTTCTGGCTAGCCCCAGGGGGCAATGTTTTTCTTCTGGAGGGCAGGCAGAGTGCTGCATTGTAGTTCTGGATTGCCAAACTCGAGGGTTTGAGGGCATGTAGTCTGAGGACGGAAGTCTGAGAACCCAAGCTAGGCCTAGGTTTCTGGGTGAGGATATGGCAGGCACAATCTACAGTCCTGAATCTAGATCTCGTGCATCTGCAGTCAGGGCGAGGATCAGACGATCGCTCACGTTGGATTCTGTCCCTGAGGGCCCATATTGAAGGGGGGGGATCACGAGGCCATGGGGGTTTTCCTACGATGGGAATTTTGAGAAGGTCCCAATTGCAAAGATTCTTCTGCAGGACAATTGAGAATTGTTGGTTGGCTCCAGGACAACGATTCCGAGCAGGGTTCTAAGGATGGATGGCTGGGTAGCCCACCTCGCATTCCAATTGTCTCTAAGCAACAAGACAGGTCAGATCTGCTGCATCTGGGGGAGCAACCGAAGAGGCTGAGTTGAAATGGACTCTCCAATGGATGTGACCTAATATGCTTTTGTGTCTATGGAGACCTTGGAATGAAGCGGTGGCACTGGGGCCCTGAAGGGTGTTCCTAAAGAGAGGCTTTCACACAGCTCCATCGTGCAAGTTTCCCATTTGTAGATGAGATTTGCTCTGATGGTGAGTCAAGAAACAGCCATATGCTGTTATTGAAATCCAGGCCTCTGAGGAGAGATGCCTCGAAACAAAAGCAATGGATCCGATAGGTGCCTAGGGGCCTGTTCGTTCCTTATTACCTCTGAGGATATCAGTCTATGCGTCTGAGTGTAGGTAGGTGCTCAGATGGGCTCTGATTCCCCCTGTTTGTCCTTGGAAGCCACCACTATTATGATGGCCTCAGGAATTTTGGAGGTTTATCCTCTTAATAGGGTTGTGGCCATTGTAATGGGCACATACAATTCCCTTGGAGAGGGCAAGCACAGTCTTCAGGTTGGCCTCAGGAGCCTGAGCGTGTAGGGTGTGCAGACCAGAGCTCTTGGGACAGTTGTCTGAAAACACAAACGGCTTATGTTTCAGGTCATAGGTATGGAAGGACTGATCTACAGACCATGAGGAGAACACTTTGGGATATGAAAAATGGGCGAGTGTGAGGCTCTTGCTCACGTTTTTGTCTCTAGATATTGTGTCACTCATGGTCGTGAAATTTCCGGATGACTTCATGGGAAATGGGCGAGTCTTACTCTCTGGGGGTTTGGCCCCTTCCAAGGAGTTTGGGGTCACTCTGTGGGATGGAAGAAGTCCGTTTTTTTTTGCTGTTGTTGTTAATTTGTTTTGTTTTGTTTTTCAACCTCAGGTGTCCCACCAAATGAGGGATTCCAGAGTAGAGCCCTGGGGAGTTGTGACAGGACAACCAGAAATCTGGTTAAAAATTGGTGCCTAGGGACATGTCAAGCCCATTATGACATCTAATGGTCCAGCCACTGAGAGGATTTACTAGAGGTCAGGAATCACGCTGAGGGTCACAATGCGTGTTTATGCCCTCGTCGCACTCAAGAATGGGTGTGACCTCAGGGTGAATGCTGGTTTCTCCTACACTGAACTTGGGACAATATGGCAACCACAAGGTTTCTTGCCCTGGGTAAGCAGGAGTTCTGATTTCTGCATCACAGTCACCACTGGGCAGTGATTGGAGATAAGGTCTAGGTTCTGAAGCCTGAAAACTGAGGTAGGGCAGAGATGTTGATCTAAATCCATGGCGGGTCTGATGTGCTCAGTGTGCGGTCAGCTGTCTGGGTGTTGGTAATGAGGTCCGGGCTCTGGTTGTCAGACAGTGCATTAGTGCCCAGGTTAGACTATATATAATTTGGGTGCATTCGAGTGCCGTGTAGGTTCTTATCTGAAGAACTCTTCAGGATATGAAGAATGAGCGAGTCTGAGGCTCGTGCTCAGGCTTTTGAATCTGGATTTTGTATGAGCGATGGCCGTGGAATGTTGGGGAGGCCTCATGGACCATGGACGAATCTTGATCTCTGTGGATTTGGCCCATTCCCAATTGTTTTTCGTCAATCTGTGGGATGGGAGTTCTCCTTTCAGGTTTGTTACCTCAGGAGAACCACCAAAGAGGAATTCCAAAGCAGAACCCTGGGGAATATTGAAGGGACAACCCGAACTATGGTTAAATATTGGGGCCTAGGGGCATGGCAAGCCCAATATGCTCTCTCTCCATCCAGCCACTGAGAGGCCTTACCTGAGGACTGGGCTCAGGCTGAGGGGTCACAATGTGTGTTTGTGACCAAAGTGTTCTGCAAGCATGGTCGGGACCTCATGGGCCACACTGGTTTCCACTACACTGAACCTTGGACAACATGCCAACCACAAGGTGTCTTGCCATGGGGAAAAAGTTCTGATTTCTGCATCATTTTCAAACACGGGCCGTGATTGGAGATAAGGTCTAGGTTCTGAAGCCTGAAAACCGAGATTGAGAAGAAAGGACCACCTAAGGCCATGGCAGGGCCAATGTGCTCAGTGTGCGAACAGCTGTCTGGGTGGCGCCAGGAGGTCCTGGCTCAGGCTGTGTCAGAAAGGGAATTAGTGCCCAGGACAGCCTATATATTTGGGGTAGAGCCGAATGGCGTGCAGGTTGATCCTCATTTGGGGTTTCTGGGTAGCCCCAGAGGGCAATGTTTTTCTTCTGGAGGGCAGTCAGAGTGCTGCATTGTAGTTCTGGATTGCCAAACTGGAGGGCTTGTGGGCCAGTAGTCTGAGGACGGAAGTCTGAGAACCGAAGCTAGGCCTAGGTTTCTGGGTGAGGTTATGGCAGGCACAATCTACAGACATGAATCGAGATCTCGTGCATCTGAAATCAGGGCGAGGATCAGACGATCGCTCAGATTGGACATTCTGTCCCTGATGGCCCCTTCTTGAAGGTGGGGGATCACGAGGCCATGGGGTTTTTCCGACGATGGCAGTTGTGAGAAGGTCCCAATTGCAAAGATTCTTCTGCAGGACAAGTGAGACCTGTTGGTTGGCTCCAGGACAACGATTCCGAGCATGGTTCTAAGGATGGATGGCTCGGTAGCCCACCTCGCATTCCAATTGATTCCAAGCAACAAGACAGGTCAGATCTGCTGCATCCGGGGGAGCAACCGAGGAGGCTGAGTTGAAATGGACTCTCCCGTGGATGTGACCTAATATGATTTTGTGTCTATGGAGACCTTGGAATGAAGCGGTGGCACTGGGGCCTGAAGGGTTCTCCTAAGGAGAGGCTTTCACACAGCTCCATCGTGCAAGTTTCCCATGTGTAGATGAGATTTGTTCCGATGGGTGAGTCAAGATACAGCCATATGCTGTTATTGAAATCCAGGCCTCTGAGGAGAGATGCCTCGAAATCAAAGCAATGGATCCGATAGGTGCCTAGGGGCCCGTTCGTTCCTTATTACCTCTGGGGATATCAGTCTACGGGCGTGAGTGCAGGTAGGTGCTCAGTGGCTCAGATTGCCCCTGTTTGTCCTGGGAAGCCACAACTGTTGGGATGGCCTCAGGAATTTTGGAGGTTAATCCTCTTAGTAGGGTTGTGGATTTGGAATGGGCACATACAATTCCCTTTGAGAGGGCAAGCACAGTCTTCAGGTTTGGCCTCCGGGTCCTGAGACTGTAGGGTGTGTAGGCCAGAGCTGTTTAGACAGTTGTCTGAAAACACAAACTCGGCTTATATTTCAGGTCATAGGTATGGCAGGACTGATCTACAGACCATGAGGAGAACACTTTGGGATATGATAAATGGGCGAGTGTGAGGCTCTTGCTCACGTTTTGTCTCTAGATATTGTGTCACTCATGGTAGTGAAATTTCCGGGGAACTTCATGGGAAATGGGCGAGTCTTACTCTCTGGGGGTTTGGCCCCGTCCAAGGAGTTTGTGGTCACTCTGTGAGATGGTAGAATCCAGTTTTTTTGTTGTTGTTGATTTCTTTTTTTTGTTTTTCAAACCCCACCAAATGAGGGATTCCAGAGTAGAACCCTGGGGAGGGGCGATTGGACAACCAGAAATCTGGTTTAAATTTGGGGCCTAGGGACATGTCAAGCCATTATGGCATCTAATGGTCTAGCCACTGAGAGGATGTACTAGACGACAGGACTCACGCTGAGGGTCACAATGCGTGTTTATGCCCTCGTCGCACTCAAGAATTGGCGTGACCTCAGGGTGAATGCTGGTTTCCCCTACCCTGAACGTTGGACAACATGCCAACCACAAAGTATCTTGCCTTGGGTAAGCAGGAGTTCTGGTTTCTGCATCACACTCACCCCTGGGCAGTGATTGGAAATAAGGTCTAGATTCTGAAGCCTGAAAACTGAGGTAGGGAAGAGATGATGACCTAAGGCCACGGCGCGTCTTATGGGCTCAGGGTTCGGTCAGCTGTCTGGGTGTTGCTAAGGAGGTCCTGGCTCAGGGTGTGTCAGACAGTGCATTACTGCCCAGGTTAGACTGATAATTTGGGTACATTCGAGTGCCGTGTAGGTTTATTCTCATTTAATGTGCCCGGGCAGCTCATTGGGCAATAATTTGTTTCTAGACGGCAGGCAGAGTGCTGCAATGATGGTCCGGAATTGCCAAACTGGTGGGCTTCGGGGCCAGGAGAGTGAGGACAGAAGTGTGAGAACACAAGCTAGACTTGGGATTCAGGGCGAGGGCACGGCATGTACTTCCTGAAGATCTGAAGCAATATCTCATGCATCTGAAGTCAGAGCGAGGATCAGACGTTGGCTCAGCTTGGATTTTCTGTTCATGATGGCCCCTTCATGAATGGAGCCGAAACTCGAGGCCGTGGAGGTTTCCCCACGTTTGGAGTGGTGGGATTCCCCCCTTCTAGGATTCCTTCTGCGGGACAATTGAGACCTGTTAGACAGCTCCAGCACATCCCATATGGATGAGTCCAGACCAACGTTCGAGGATGGATGCCTGGGAAGCCCGCCTCGCATTCCAATTGTCTCCTAGCGACAAGACAGTTTAGATCTGATGGCTCTGCGGGAGCAACCGGGGTGGCTGAGTTGAAATGGACTTTCCTGAGGATGGGTCTAATGTTTGTTTGTGTCCATGAGGGCCTTGGAATGGGGCGGTGGCACCGGGACCCTGAAGTATTCTCATCAGCTTTTGACATAGCTCCCATGCACAAGTTTCCTTGTGGAGACGAGGTTTGTTCTGATGGGTGCCTCAGGAAAACCCCAATGCTGGTATTGGAATCCAGGGTTTTGAGGAGACATGCCTGTAAACCAAAGCAATGGATCCGATTTTGGCCTAGGGTCCTACCTGGTTCAATCTTCTTCTCTGGGGACATCCATCTAGGGTATGAGTGGAGGTAGATGCTCAGCTGGTGACAGACTGACCTTTTTTGTCCCGGGCGACCTATACTATTGGGATGGCCTCAGAGACTTTGGAGGGTTCTCCTAATTTGTACGAGTTTGGACAATGGAATGGGAAGAATTCCCATGGATTGGGTAGGCACAGTCCTAATGTGTGGCTCCAGGATCCCCAATCTGGATGGTGTGTGGCCCAGGACTTTGAGGACAGAAGTCTGAAAACACAAACTCAGCTTATGTTTGGGGACGTAGGTATGGCAGGCCCGATCTACAAACCATGAGAAGACATCTTCAGGATATGAAGATAGTAGGAGTCTGAGGTGCTTGCTCAGGCTTTTGTCTCTGGATTTTGTTTCAGTGATGGCCGTGGAATGTCGAGGAGGCCTCATGGGCCATGGACGAATCTTGCTCTTTGTGGATTTGTCCCAATCCCAATTGTTTTTCGTCAATCTGTTGGATGGAGTACTCCTTTCAGTGTTGTTACCTCAGGTGTCCCACCAAAAGAGGAGTTCCAAAGCAGAGCCCTGGGGAAGAGTGAACGGACAACCCGAAATATTGTTTAAAATTGGGGCCTAGGGGCCTGGCAAGCCCAATATGCTGTCTCTTCATCCAGCCACTGAGAGGCCTTACCTGAGGACTGGGCTAAGGCTGAGGGTCACAATGTGTGTTTGCCACCTATGTGGCTCGCGAGCAATGGCGGGGCCTCAAGGGACACACTGGTTTCCACTACACTGAACGTTGGAAAACAAGCCAACCACAAGTTTTCCTGCTATCGGGAAGGAGTTCTCATTTCTGCATCATTTTCAAACCTGGGCAGTGATTGGAGATAAGGTCTAGGTTCTGAAGCCTGAAAACTGAGGTTCGGAAGGGAAAACGACCTAAAGCCATGGGGGTTCTGAAGTTCCGTCTGGGTGGGCCCAGAAGGTGCAGGCTCAGGCTGTGTCAGAAAGGGCATTATTGCCCAGGTCATCCTATATATTTTGGGTATAGCCAAGTGTCGTGCAGATTGATTTTCATTTGGGGTTTCTAGGTAGCCCCAGATGGCAATGTATTTCTTCTGCAGGGCAGGTAGAGTGCTGCATTGTAGTTCTGGATTGCCAAACTGGAGGGCTTGTGAGCCAGTAGTCTGTGGACAGAAGTCTGAGGATACAAGCAAAGCTTAGGTTTCTGGGTGAGGACATGGCAGGCACAATCTACAGACCTGAACCGAGATCTCGTGCATCTGAAGTCAGGGTGAGGATCAGACGATCGCTCAGGTTGGACCTTATGTCCCTGATGGCCCCTTTATGAAGGAGGGGGGATCATGTGGCCATGGGGGTTCTGTCACTATTGGAGTTCTGAGAAGCTTCCAACTGCAAAGATTCTTCTGCAGGACAATTGAGACCTGTTGGTTGGCTCCAGGCCAATGATTCTGAGCAGGGTTTTAAGGATGGATGGCGGGGTAGGCCACCTCACATTCCAATTGTCTCCTAGCAACAAGACAAGTTAGATCTGCTGGATCTCGCGGAGCAACCGAATACGCTCAGTTGAAATGGACTCACCTGTGGATGGGTCCTAAGGTGTTTTTGTGTCTATGGAGACCTTATAATGGGGCAGTGGCACACAGGCCCTGAAGGATTCTCCTAACTGGAGGTTTTGAGACATCTTCAAAGGATAATTTTCCCATGTGGAGAAGAGATTTGTTCTGACTGCTGCCTCATGAAATCCCCTTATGCTTATATTGGAAACCAGGCCTGTGAGGAGAGATGCCTGTAAACGAAAGCAATGAATCTGATTCAGGCCTAGGGGCCTGTCTGATTCAATATTCTTCTCTGGGGACATCCATCTATGCTGAGTAGAGGTAGATGGTCAGCTGGTTTCAGATGACCCTTGTTTGTCCTGGGCAGCCTACATTATTGGGATGCCCTTGAGGACTCTGGAGGTTTTTCCTAATTTGTACGATTGTGGACAATGGAATGGGCAGAATTCCCGTGGTATGGACAGGCACAGTCCTGATGTGTGGCTCCAGGGGCCCCAGCCTGAAGGGTCTGTGGGCCAGTAATGTGGGGGCAGAAGTCTGAAAACACAAACTCGGCTTAGGTTTGGGAAGTAGGTTTGGCAGGCCCGATCTACAGACCGTGAGGAGAACTCTTCAGGATACGACAAAAAGGCGAGTGTGAGGCGCTTGCTCAGACTTTTGTCTCTGGATTTGTTGTCAACGATGGCTGTGGAATCTCGGGGAGGCCTCATGGGCCATGGACGAGACTTCCTCTCTGTGAATTTGGTCCAATCCCAATTGTTTTGGGTCAATCTGAAGGATGGGAGGAGTCCTTTTAGTTTTGTTACCTCAGGTGTCCCACCAAAAGAGGGATTCCAAAGCAGAGCTCTGGGGAGGGATGAATGGACAACCCGAACAATCCAATTGGGGTGAGGTCGAGAACCGAGCAGTTTGATCCTCATTTGGGGTTTATGGAGATCCCCATAGAGCAACGTTTTTCTTCTGGAGGGCCAGCATAGGGCTGCATTTTGGTTCCAGAATTCCAAGTCTTGAGGACATGTTTGCCAGGAGTGTGAGGAAGGAAGTCTGAAAACACAAGGTAGCACGAGGTTTGGGCCCACTGTGCAGAGGCTGAATTGAGATCTCCTGCATCTGAGGTCAGGGCGAGTATCAGATGTTGCCTCAAGCTGGAGTTTGTGTCCATGACAGCCCCTTCCTGAAGGGGGTGGGGGCGTCATGAGGCCAGGGAGGTATCCCTACGCTGGGAGTTGTGAGCTGCTCCAAACTTAAATGTTTCCTCTTCAGGACAGTCGAGTACTATTGGATGGTTCCAGGATGCCCCATACAGAAAGACTCGAGAGCAGGGGCCTAAGCATGGATGCCGAGAAACGCCAACTCTTCTTCCCATTGCCTGGTCGAGACAAGGCACGCTCAATCTGCGGGCTCTTGGGTGAGCTACCCAGAAGGCTGAGTTTAAATGGACTTTCCTGAGGATGAGTCATAATGTGGGTTGGTGGCCATGGAGACCTTGGAATGTGGCAGTAGCTAAGGGACTCTGCAGGATTCTCCAACCCGAAGGGTTTGACACAACGCCAACAAGGAAGCTTTCCATGCGGAGATGAGAGGTGTTCTGTCTGGTGCCTCAGAATAGCCCCATATGCTGGTCTTCGAACCCAGGCCTCGCAGGAGTGATACCTGGACACCAAAGCAAGAGTTCATAATAGGGCCTAGGGGCCTGTCTGGTTCAATCTTCTGTCTCTGCGGATATCAGTCTGTGTGTCTACATAGAGGTAGTAGTTGCTCAGCTGGTGTCATAATGCCCCTGTTTGTCCAGTGCGGCTTGCGGTAGTGGGATGTCCTTGGGGACGTTGAGGTTTCTACTATTTTGTAGAGTTGTGGCCAATGGAACGGGCAGTTTCTTAGGAGAGAGCAGGCACAGTTCTGTGGTGTGGCTCCAGAGACCCCAGCCTGGAGGCGGTGTGGGCCACGGCTGTGCAGACAGACATCCAAAAACCCAAACTCAGCTCAGGTTTGGGCCGAGATTATGGCAGGCCTGATCTACGGTCCGTGAGGGGAGCTCCTCTGGATATGAAAGAAGGGTGAGAAGGAGGCATTCGCTCCGTCTTTTGTCTCTGGATATTTTGTCCACAATGGCCGTTTAATGTAGGAGTTGCCTCATGGGTCGTAGAAGTCTCCCTCTCTGGTAGTTTGTCCAGCCCCCAAGAGTTTGGGGTCATTCTGTGGGAAGGGAAGAGTCCTGTTTTCTGCTTCTTGTGTCCCCCCAGTAGAGGGATTCTGGAGCAAAGTAGTGGGAACTACAAATGGAATACTCGCTCTCTGGTTAAGCCTGGGGGCCTATGGATATGACAAGCCCCATAGGCAGGATCTTGGTCCAGCCTCTGAGAGGCGTTACTTTAATACGGGACTCACGCTACAGGTCACAATGCATGTCTGTGCCCTAGGCGGCCCTCAAGCACTGGCGTGGCCTTTCTGACAATGCAGGTTTTCCCACATTGAACGTTGGACAACATGCCAACCACAAGGTTTCTCCCATGGGGAAGGACGAATTCTAATTTCTGCATCACGTTCACCACTGGGCAGTGATTGGAGATAAGGTCTAGGTTCTGAAGCCTGAAAACTGAGGTTGGGAAGTGATGAAGACCTAAGGCCATGGTGTGACTGATGTGCTCAGTGTTCGGCCAGCTGTTGAGTGTGGGTTGGGAGGTGCAGGCTCAGGCTGTGGCAGACAGGGAATTAGTGCCCAGGCTAGACTGTATCATTGGGGTGCAGTCGAGTTTCGTGCAGGTTGGTACTCATTTGTGGTTACTGGGTAGCCCCAGAGGGCATCGTTTTTCTCTGGAAGGAAGACACAGTGCCACATAGTGGCTCCAGAATTCATAAACTGGAAGGCTTGTGGGCCAGGAGTGTGAGGAAAAAATTCTGAGAACACAAGCCAGACTTAGATTTCGGGGTGAGGGGACGGCAGGAACCCTCTGCAGAGATGATTCGAGATCCCGTGTACCTGAAGACAGAGCTAGGATCAGACGTTGGCTCAGGTTGGAGTTTCTGTCCATGACGGCCCCTTCATGAAGGGTAGGGTGTCACGAGGCCATGGAGGTTTTCCCACGATGGGAATTGTGAGATGCTCCAAACCGCAATGATTCCTTCCGTGGGACAGTCGAGACCTGCTGGATGGCTCCAGGACATCCCATAAGGAAGTTATCCAGAGCAGGGTTCTAAGGATGGATGCCTGGGAAGCCTGCCTCCCATTCCAGGTGTCTCATAGGGCCAAGGCAAGTTCGATCTGCTGGATCTAGGGGAGTAACCGAGGCGGGTGTGTTGAAATGGGTGAGTTGAGGATGGGTCATAATGTGCATTTGTGTCCATGGAGACCTTGGAATGGGGTGCTTGATCCGGGGCCTTGAGGGATGTTCATAACCGGAGGTTTTGATGGAGCTCTAAAGAGTACGTTTCCTATGTAGAGAAGAGAATTGTTTTGATGAGTGCCTAAGGAATCTCCCATATGCTGGTATTGGAAACCAGGCCTCTGAGGAGAGATGTCTGGAAACAAAAGCAATGGATATGATTAGGGCCTAGGTGCCTGTCCGGTTCAATCTCTTTCCTGGGGATACGTGTCTATGGATCTGAGGAGAGGTAGTTGCTCGGTTTTTGTCAGATCGCCCCTGTTTGTCCTGGGCAGCCTATAATATTGGGAATGGCCTCGGGATTTTGGAGTTTCTCCTAATGTATAGGGTTGTGGCCAATGGAATGGGCAGAAATCCACTGGAGAGGGCAGGCACAGTTCTGAGTTTGGCTCTAGGGGCACAGCCTTGAGGGTGTGTGGGCCAGGCCTGTGGGGACAGAAGTCTGAAAACACAAATTCCGCTTAGGATTGGGGACATAGGTATGGCGCGCCCAATCTGCAGACCGTGATAACACTTCGGGATATGAAAAAGGGTGAGTTTGAGGTGCCTGCTCAGGTTTTGTCTCTGGATTTGTGTCAACAATGTGGGTCGAATGCTGGCGTGGCCTCATGTGTTGTGCACGGCTTTCCTTCTCTGAGGATTTGACCCAATCCCAAGAGTTTGGGTACTTTCTGTGGGATGGGAGGTGTCCTTTCTGTTTTTTTATTTTATTTTATGTACCTCATGTGTGCCAATAAAAGAGGGATTCCAGAGCAGAGGCCTTGGTAGGGATAACTGGATAACCCCACCTCTGTTTACGTTTGGGGGCCTAGGGGCATGGCAAGTCCAATATGTGAGCTCTTGATTCAGACACTGAGAGGTCTTCCTTGAGGTCAGGGCTCATGCTGAGGGTCACAATGCCTATTTGTGCCCAACAAGGCCCTCAAGCATTGGAAGGGCCTCATGGGCCACGCTGGATTCTCCTACACTGAATGTTGGAGAATATGCTAACCACAAGGTTTCCGGCCATGGCGAAGGAAGAGTTGTGATTTCTGCATCACGTTCACCCCTGGACAGTGATTGGAGTTTAGGTCTAGTTTCTGAAACCCGAAAACCGAGGTTGGGAAGAGATGAAGACCTAAGGACCTGATGGGTACAATGAGCTCAGTGTGTGGCTAGCTGTTGAGCGTAGGTCTGGAGGTGTGGGCTCATGCTGTGTCAGACGGGGCATGAGACAGGGTAGACTGTATATTTTGGGTGCAGTCGAGTGGCGTTCAGTTGATCCTCATTCGGGTTTCTAGGTTGCTCCATATGGCAATGTTTTTCTTCTGGAGGGCAGGCAGAGTGCTGCATTGTGGCCCCAGTATTGCCAAACTGTAGGGCTTTTGGGCCAGGGGTGTGAGGACGGTAGTCTGAGAACAGAAGCTAGGCTTAGTTTTGGGGGTGAGGACACAGAAGGCACACTCTGCAGAGCTGAATTAAGATCTCATGGACCTGAAGCCAGGGCGAATATCAGACGTTTGCTCAGGTTGGAGTTTCTGTCCATGATGGCCCCTTTATAAAGAGGAGCGTCTCAAGAGGCCATGAAGATTTTCCCACAATGGGAGTTGTGAGATGCACCAGACTGCAGAGGTTCCTTCTGTGGGACACTTGAGACCTGTTGGATGGCTCTAGGATGTCCCATATCGAACGACTCCAGAGTAGGGTTCTAAGGATGGATGCCTGGGCAGCCCGCCTCCCATTCTAGTTGTCTCCTAGAAACAAGGCAGGTTTGATCTGCAGGCCCTGGGGGAGAAACCAAGGGGGATGAGTTGACATGGACTCTACCGAGGATAGATCATAATGTGGGTTTAAGTCCATGGAGACCTTGGAATGGGGCGCTTGATCCGGGGCCCTGAAAGATTCTCCTAAACAGAGGTTTTTATAGAGCTCCAAAGAGTACATTTCCTATGTGGAGACGAGATTTTTCTATGAGTGCCTCAGTAATCCCCCATATGCTGGTATTGGTAACCAGGCCTCTGAGGAGAGATGTCTGGAAACAAAAGCAATGGATCTGATTAGGGCCTAGGTGCCTGTCCAGTTCAATCTTATTCTATGGGGATATCTGTCTCTGGGTCTGAGTGGAGGTAGTTTCCTAACTTGTGAAAGATCATCCCTGTTTGTCCTGGGCAGCCAACACTATTGGGATGGCCTCGGGGAGTTTGGAGGTTTCTCCTAATCTATAGGGTTGTGGCCAATGGAAATGGCAGAATTCCCCTGGAGAAGGAAGGCACAGTCCTCAGGTGTGGCTCCAGGGGCCCCAGCTTGGATGGTGTGTGGGCCAGGACTGTGGGGACAGAAGTCTGAAAACACAAACTCAGCTTGGGTTTGGGGATGTATGTATGAAGGCTCGATCTACAGACCGTGAGAATTTTCCGGGCTATGAACAAAGGGCGAGTATGTGGCGTTTGCTCAGGCTTTTGGCTCTGGATATTGTGCCTACGGTGGCCGTGGAATGTCGGGGTGTCCTCAAGGGCCATGGACAAGTCTTTCTCTGGTGATTTGGCCTGATCCCAAGTGGTTGGGATCATTCTGTGGATGGGAAGAGTCCTTTCTGTATTTTTTTTTTTTTTTTACCTCAGGTGTCCCACCAAAGAGGGATTCCAGAGCAGTGCCCTGTGTAGGGGTGACTAGACATCTCTAACTCTGGTTGAGATTGGGGGACTAGGGTCTTGGCAAGCCCCATATGTGGGCTGTTGTTCCAGTCACTAAGAGGCTTTACATGAGGATAGGGCTCACGCTGAGGGTCACAATGCGTGTTTATGCCCTCATCGCACTCAAGAATGGGCGGGGCCTCAGGTTGAATGCTGGATTCTCCTACACTGAACGTCGGACAACATGCCAACCACAAGGTTTCTTGCCATGGGTAAGGAAGAGTTCTGATTTCTGCATCAAAGTGACCTGTGGGCAGTGATTGGAGATAAGATCTAGGTTCTGACGCCTGAAAACTGATTAGGGAAGAGATGATGACCTAAGGCCATGGCGTGTCTGATGTGCTCAGTGTGCGGTCAGCTGTCTGGGTGTTGGTCACGAGGTCCAGGCTCAGGTTGTCAGGTAGTGCATTAGTGCCCAGGTTAGACTATATATTTGGGTGCATTCGAGTGCCTTGTAGGTTCTTATCTGAAGAACTCTTAAGGATATGAAGATGAGCGAGTCTGAGGCGCGTGCTCAGGCTTTTGTCTCTGGATTTTGTATCAGCGATGGCCGTGGAATGTTGGGGAGGCCTCATGGGCCATGGACGAATCTTGCTCTCTGTGGATTTGGCCCGTCCCAATTGTTTTTCGTCAATCTATGGGATGGGAGGACTCCTTTGAGGTTTGTTACCTCAGGTGTCCCACCAAAAGAGGAATTCCAAAGCAGAGCCCTGGGGAAGAGTGAAGGGACAACCTGAACTATGGTTAAAAATTGGGGCCTAGGGGCATGGCAAGCTCAATATGCTCTCTCTCCATCCAGCCACTGAGAGGCCTTACCTGAGGACTGGGCTCAGGCTGAGGGGTCACAATGTGTGTTTGTGACCAAAGTGGCCTGCAAGCATGGTCGGGACCTCATGGGCCACACTGGTTTCCACTACACTGAACCTTGGACAACATGCCAACCACAAGGTTTCTTGCCATGGGGAAAGCGTTCTGATTTCTGCATCATTTTCAAACCCGGGCCGTGATTGGAGATAAGGTCTAGGTTCTGAAGCCTGAAAACCGAGATTGAGAAGAGATGACGACCTAAGGCCATGGCGGGTCCGATGTGCTCAGTGTGCGGCCAGCTGTCTGGGTGGGGCCAGGAGGTCCAGGCTCAGGCTGTGTCAGAATGGGCATTAGTGCCCAGGTCAGCCTATATATTTGGGTTACGGCCGAATGGAGTGCACGTTGATCCTCATTTGGGGTTTCTTGATAGCCCCAGAAGGCAATTTTTTTTCTTCTGGAGGGCATGAAGAGTGCTGCAGTGTAGTTCTGGATTGCCAAAATGGAGGGCTTGTGGGCCAGTAGTCTGAGGACGTAAGTCTGAGAACCCAAGCTAGGCCTCGGTTTCTGGGTGAGGAATGGCAGGCACAACCTACAGACCTGAATCGAGATCTCGTGCATCTGCAGTCAGGGCAAGGATCAGACGATCGCTCAGGTTGGACATTCTGTCCCTGATGGCCCCTTCTTGGAGGGGGGGTGGATCACGAGGCCATTGGGGTTTTCCCACGATCGGAGTTGTGAGAAGCGCCCAACTGCAAAGATTCTTCTGCAGGACAATTGAGACCTGTTGGTTGGATCCAGGGAACGATTTTGAGCAGGGTTCTAAGGATGGATGGCTGGGTAGCCCACCTCGCATTTAATTGTCACCAAGCAACAAGACAGGTTAGATCTGCTGGATCTGGGGTAGCAACCGAGGAGGCCGAGTTGAAATGCACTCTCCCGTGGATGTGTCCTAATATGATTTTGTGTCTATCGAGACGTTGGAATGAAGCAGTGGCACTGGGGCCCTGAAGGGTTCTCCTAAAGAGAGGCTTTCACACAGCTCCATCGTGCAAATTAACCATTGTAGATGAGATTTGTTCTGATGGGTGAGTCAAGAAACAGCCATATGCTGTTATTGAAATCCAGTCCTCTGAGGAGAGATGCCTGGAAACCAAAGCAATGAATCCGATATGTGCCTAGGGCCTGTTCGTTCCTTTTTACTTCTGGGGACAACAGTCTACGGGTCTGAGTGCAGGTAGGTGCTCAGATGGGCCTAGATTGCCCCGTTTGTCCTGGGAAGCCACAAATATTGGGATGGCCTCAGGGACTTTTGAGGTTTATCCTCTTAGTGGGGTTGTGGCCATTGAAATGGGCACATACAATTCCCTTGGAGAGGGCAAGCACAGTCGTCAGGTTTGGCTCCAGGGGCCTGAGCCTGTAGGGTGTGTAGGCCCGGGCTGTTTGGACAGTTGTCTGAAAACACAAACTCGGCTTATGTTTCAGGTCATAGGTATGCCAGGAGTGATCTACAGACCATGAGGAGAACTCTTCGGGATATGAAAAAAGGGTGAGTGTGAGGCTCTTGCTCAAGTTTTTGTCTCTGGATATCGTGTCACTCATGGTCGTGAAATTTCCGGGTGACTTCATGGGAAATGGACGAGTCTTACTCTCTGGGGGTTTGGACCCTTCCAAAGAGTTTGGGGTCAATCTGTGGGATGGAAGTAGTCCTTTGTTCTGTTGTTGTTTATTTGTTTTTTTGTTTTGTTTTGTTTTTTAACCTCGGGTTTCCAACCAAATGAGGGATCCAGGGTAGAGCCCTGGGGAGGGGTGACTGGACAACCAGAAATCTGGTTAAAAATTGGGGCCTAGGGACATGTCAAGCCCATTATGACATCTAATGGTCCAGCCACTGAGAGGACGTACTAGAGGACAGGCCTCAAGCTGAGGGTCACAATGCGTGTTTATGCCCTCGTCGCACTCAAGAATGGGCGGGGCCTCAGGGTGAATGCTAGTCTCTCCTACACTTAACGTAGGACAACATGCCAACCACAAGGTTTCTTGCCATGGGTAAGGAAGATTTCTGATTTCTACATCACAGTGACCCGTGGGAAGTGATTGGAGATAAGATCTAGGTTCTGAAGCCGGAAAACTGAAGTAGGGAAGAGATGATGACCTAAGGCCATGGCGGGTCTGATGGGCTGAGTGTGCGGTCAGCTGTCTGGGTGTTGGTCACGAGGTCCGAGCTCATGTTGTCAGACAGTGCATTAGTGCCCAGGTTAGACTATATATTCTGGGAGCATTCGAGTGCCGTGTAGGTTCTTATCTGAAGAACTCTTCAGGATAGGAAGAATGAGCGAGTCTGAGGCGCGTGCTCAGGCTTTTGTCTCTGGATTTTATATCAGCGATGGCCGTGGAATGTTGGGGAGGCCTCATGGGCCATGGACGAATCTTGCTCTCTGTGGATTTGGCCCGATCCCAATTGTTTTTCGTCAATCTGTGGGATGGGAGGACTCCTTTCAGGTTTGTTTCGTCAGGTGTCCCACCATAGAGGAATTCCAAAGCAGAGCCTTGTGGAAGACTGAAGGGACAACCCGAACTACGGTTAAAAATTGGGGCCTAGGGGCATGGCAAGCCCAATATGCTGTCTCTCCATCCAGCCACTGAGAGGTCTTACCTGAGGACTGGTCTCAGTCTGAGGGTCACAATGTGTGTTTGTGACCAATGTGGCCCGTAAGCATGGGCGGGGCCTCATGGGCTACAATGGTTTCAACTACACTGAACCTTGGACAACATGCCAACCACAAGGTTTCTTGCCATAGGGAAAGAGGTCGGATTTCAAATCCGGGCATTGATTGGAGATAAGGTCTAGGTACTGAATCCTGAAACCCAGGTTGAGAAGAGATGACGACCTAAGGCCATGACGGGTCCGATGTGCTCAGTGTGCGGCCAGCTGTCTGGGTGGGGCCAGAAGGTCCAGGCTCAGGCTGTGTCAGAAAGGGCATTAGTGTCCACGTCAGCCTATATATTTGGGGTACAGCCGAATGGCGTGCCCCGTTGATCCTTATTTGGGGTTTCTGGGTAGCTCAAGAGTGCAATGTGTTTCTTCTGGAGGGCAGGCAGAGTGCTGCATTGTAGTTCTGGATTGCCCAACTGGAGGGCGAGTGGGCCACTAGTCTGAGGATGGAAGTCTGAGAACCCAAGCTAGGCCTAGGTTTCTGGGTGAGGATACGGCAGGCACATCTACAGACCTGAATCGAGATCTCGTGCATCTGAAGTCAGGGCGAGGAATAGACGATCGCTCAGGTTGGACATTCTGTCCTTGATGGCTCCTTCTCTAAGGGGGGGTGGATCACAAGGCCCTGGGGGTTTTCCCACGATGGGAGTTCTGAGAAGCTCCAACGCAATCATTCTTCTGCAGGACAATTGAGACCTGTTGGTTCCCTCCAGGACAACGATTCCGAGCAGGGTTCTAAGGATGGATGGCTGGGTAGCCCACCTCGAATTCCAATTGTCTCCAAGCAACAAGACACGTTAGATCTGCTGGAACTGGGGGAGCAACCGAGGAGGCTGAGTTGAAATGGCCTCTCTCGTGGATGTGTCCTTATATGATTTTGTATCTATGGAGACCTTGGAATGAAGCGGTGGCACTGGGGCACTGAAGTGTTCTCCTAAAGAGAGGCTTACACATAGCTCCATCGTGCAAGATTCCCATATGTAGATGAGATTAGTTCTTATGGGTGAGTCAAGAAACAGCCATATGCTGTTATTGAAATCCAGGCCTCTGAGGAGAGATGCCTGGAAACCAAAGCAATGGATTCGATATGTGCCTAAGGGCCTGTTCGTTCCTTTTTATTTCTGGGGACAACAGTCTACAGGTCTGATTGTCGGTAGGTGCTCAGATGGTCCCAGATTGCCCCTTTTGTCCTGGGAAGCCTCAAATATTGGGATGGCCTCAGGGACTTCGGAGGTTTATCCTTTTAGTCGGTTGGGGCCATTGGAATGGGCACATACATTTCCCTTGGAGAGGGCAAGCAAAGTCGTCAGGTTTGGCTCCAGGGTCCTGAGCCTGTAGGGTATGTAGGCCAGGGCTGTTTGGACAGTTGTCTGAAAACACAAACTCGGCTTATGTTTCGGGTCATAGGTATGGCAGGACTGATCTACAGACCATGAGGAGAACTCTTCGGGATATGTAAAAAGGGTGAGTGTGAGGCTCTTGCTCAAGTTTTTGTCTCTGGATATCGTGTCACTCATGGTCGTGAAATTTCCGGGTGACATCCTGGGAATTGGACGAGTCTTACTCTCTGGGGGTTTGGCCCCGTCCAGAGTTTGGGGTCATTCTGTGTAATGGAAGAAGTCCGTTGTTCTGTTGTTGTTGCTTTCTTTTGTTGTGTTTTTCTACCTCATGAGGGATTCCAGAGTAGAGCCCTGGGGAGTTGTGACTGGACAACCAGAAATCTGGTTAAAATATGGGGCCTAGGGACATGTCAAGCCGATTATGACATCTAATGGTCCAGCCACTGAGAGGACGTACTAGAGGACAGGACTCACGCTGAGGGTCACAATGCGTGTTTATGCCCTCGTCGCACTCAAGAATGGGCGGGGCCTCAGGGTGAATGCTGGTTTCTCCTACACTGAACGTTGGACAACATGCTAACCACAAGGTTTCTTGCCATGGGTAAGGAAGAGTTCTGATTTCTCCATCACAGTACCCCTGGGCAGTGATTGGAGATAAGGTCTAGGTTCTGAAGGCTGAAAACTGAGGTAGGGAAGAGATGATGACCTAAGGCCATGGCGGGTCAGATGAGCTCAGTGTGCGGTCACCTGTCTGGGTGTTGGTCACGACGTCCTGGCTCAGGTTGTCAGACAGTGCATTAGTGCCCAGGTTAGACTATATATTTTGGGGCATTCGAGTGTCGTGTAGGTTCTTATCTGAAGAACTCTTCAGGATATGAAGAATGAGCGAGTCTGAGGTGCGTGCTCAGGCTTTTGTCTCTGGATTTTGTATCAGCGATGGCCGTGGAATGTTGGGGAGGCCTCATGGGCCATGGACGAATCTTGCTCTCTGTGGATTTGGCCCGATCCCAATTGTTTTTTGTCAATCTGTGGGATGGGAGGACTCCATTCAGGTTTGTTACCTCAGGAGTCCCACCAAAAGAGGAATTCCAAAGCAGAACCCTGGGGAAGAGTGAAGGGACAACCCGAACTATGGTAAAATTTGGGGCCTAGGGGCATGGCAAGCCCAATATGCTGTCTCTCCATCCAGCCACTGAGAGGCCTTACCTGAGGACTGGGCTCAGGCTGAGGGTCACAATTTGTGTTTGTGACCAATGTAGCCTGCAAGCATGGGCGGGGCCCCATGGGCCACACTGGTTTCTTCGACACTGAAACTTGGGCACCATGCCAACCACAAGGTTTCTTGCCATGGGGAAAGCGTTCTGATTTCTGCATCATTTTTAAACCCGGGCAGAGATTGGATATCATGTCTAGGTTCTTGGCTTGAAAACCGAGTTTGAGAAGAGATGACGACCTAAGGGCATGGCGGGTCCGATGTGCTCAGTGTGCGGCCAGCAGTCTGGGTCGGGCCAGGAGGTCCAGGATCAGGCTGCATCAGAAAGGGCATTAGTGCCCAAGTCAGCCCATATATTTGGGGTACAGCCGAATGGCGTGCAGGTTGATCCTCATTTGGAGTTTCTGGGTAGCCCCAGAGGGTAATGTTTTTCTTCTGGAGGGCATGCAGAGTGCTGCATTGTAGTTCTGAATTGCCAAATTGGAGGTTCTGTGGGCCAGTAGTCTTCGGACGGAAGTCTGAGAACCCAAGCTAGGCCTAGGTTTCTGGGTGAGGATATGGCAGGCACAATCTACAGTCCATAATCTAGATCTTTTGCATTTGAAGTCAGGGCGAGGATTAGACGATCGCTCAGGTTGGACATTCTGTCCCTGAGGGCCCCTTATTGAAGGGCGGGGGATCACGAAGCCATGGGTGTTTTCCGACGATGGGAGTTTTGAGAAGGTCCCAATTGCAAAGATTCTTCTGCAGGACAATTGAGACCTGTTGGTTGGATCCAGGACAACGATTCCGAGCAGGGTTCTAAGGATGGATGGCTGGGTAGCCCACATCGCATTCCAATAGTCTCCAAGCAACAAGACAGGTCAGATCGGCTGGATCTGGGGGAGCAACCGAGGAGGCTGAGTTGAAATGTACTCTCCTGGATGTGACCTAATATGATTTTTTTTTCTATGGAGAGCTTGGAATGAAGCGGTGGCACTGGGGCCCTGAAGTGTTCTCCTAAAGAGAGGCTTTCACACAGCTCCATCGTGCAAGTTTCCCATGTGTAGATTAGATTTGTTCTGATGGTGAGTCAAGAAACAGCCATATGCTGTTATTGAAATCCAGGCCTCTGAGGAGAGATGTCTCGAAACCAAAGCAATGGATCTGATAGGTGCCTGGGGCCTATTCGTTTCTTATTACCTCTGGGTATATCAGTCTACGGGTCTGAGTGCAGGTAGGTGCTCAGATGGGCTCAGATTGCCCCTGTTTGTCCTGGGAAGCCACCACTATTGGGATGGCCTCAGGAATTTTGGAGTTCTATCCTCTTAGTAGGGTTGTGGCCATTTGAAAGGGCACATACAATTCCCTTGGAGAGGGCAAGCACAGTCTTCAGGTTTGTCCTCAGGGGCCTGAGCCTGTAGGGGTGTAGGCCAGGTCTGTTTGGACTGTTGTCTGAAAACACAAACTCGGCTTATGTTTCAGGTCATAGGTATGGCAGGACTGATCTACAGACCATGAGGAGGACAGTTTGGGATATGAAAAATGGGTGAGTGTGAGGCTCTTGCTCACCTTTTTGTCTCTAGATATTATGTCACTCATTGTCGTGAAATTTCCGGGTGACTTCATGGGAAATGGACGAGTCTTAATCTCTGGGGGTTTGGCCCCTTCCAAGGAGTTTGGGGTCACTCTGTGGGATGGAAGAAGTCCGTTTTTTTTGTTGTTGTTGATTTGTTTTGTTTTGTTTTCAACCTCAGGTGTCCCATCAAATGAGGGTTTCCAGAGAAGAGCCCTGGGGAGTTGTGACTGGACAACCAGAAATCTGGTTAAAAATTGGGGCCTAGGGACATATCAAGCCCTTTATGTCATCTAATGGTCCAGCCGCTGAGAGGATTTACTAGAGGTCAGGAATCACGCTGAGGTAGGGCAGAGATGATGACCTAAGGCCATGGCGGGTCTGATGTGCTCAGTGTGCGGTCAGCTGTCTCGGGGTTGCTCAGGAGGTCCCGGCTCAGGTTGTGTCAGACAGTGCATTACTACCCAGGTTAGACTATATAATTTGGGTACATTCGAGTGCCGTTTAGGTTTATTCTCATTTAATGTGCCCGGGCAGCTCATTAGGCAATATATTTTATCAGGAGGGCAGGCAGAGTGCTGCAATGATGGTCCGGAATGCCAAACTTGTATGCTTCGGGGCCAGGAGATGAGGATGGAAGTCTGAGAACACAAGCTAGACTTGGGTTTCAGGGCGAGGGCACGGCATGTACCCGCTGAAGATCTGAAGCAATATCTCATGCTTCTGAAGTCAGAGCGAGGATCAGACGCTGGCTCAGCTTGGATTTTCTGTTCATGACTGCCCCTTCATGAAGGGAGTGGATTCTCGAGAGCGTGGAGGTTTGCCCACGTTGGGAGAGGTGGGATGCCCCCTCCAAGGATTCCTTCTGCGGGAAAATTGAGACCTGTTGGACAGCTCCAGGACATCCCATATGGATGAGTCCAGACCAACGTTTGAGGATGGAAGCCTGGGAAGCCCGCCTCGCAATCCAATTGTCTCCTAGCGACAAGGCAGTTAAGATCTGATGGCTCTGCGGGAGCAACCGGGGTGGCTGAGTTGAAATGGACTTTCCTGAGGGTGGGTCTAACGTGTGTTTGTGTCCATGAGGGCCTTGGAATGGGGCGGTGGCACCGGGACCATGAAGTATTCTCCTCAGCTTTTGACATAGCTCCCATGCACCAGTTTCCTTGTGGAGATGAGTTTGGTTCTGATGGGTGCCTCAGGAGAACCACAATGCTGGTGTTGTAATCCAGGGTTTTGAGGAGACATGCCTGTAAACCAAAGCAATGGATCCGATTTTGACCTATGGTCCTGTCTGGTTCAATCTTCTTCTCTGGGGACATCCATCTAGGGTATGAGTGGAGGTAGATGCTCAGCTGGTGTCAGACCGCCCTTTTTTGTCCCGGGCGACCTATACTATTGGGATGGCCTCAGGGACTTTGGAGGGGTCTCCTAATTTGTTCGATTTTCGACAATGGAATGGGCAGAATTCCCATGGATTGGGTAGGCACAGTCCTAATGTGTGGCTCCAGGGTCCCCAGCCTGGATGGTGTGTGGCCCAGGACTTTGAGGACAGATGTCTGAAAACACAAACTCAGCTTATGTTTGGGGACGTAGGTATGGCAGCCCGATCTACAAACCATGAGAGGACATCTTCAGGATATGAAGAAAGTGCGAGTCTGAGGCGCTTGCTCAGACTTTTGTCTCTGGATTTTGTTTCAGCGATGGCCGTGGAATGTCGAGGAGGCCTCATGGGCCATGGACGAATCTTGCTCTCTGTGGATTTGGCCCGATCCCAATTGTTTTTCATCAATCTGTTGGATGAAGGACTCCTTTCAGGGTTGTTACATCAGGTGTCCCACCAAAAGAGGAATTCCAAAGCAGAGCCCTGGGGAAGAATGAAGGGACAACCCGAACTATGGTTAAAAATTGGGCCTATGGGCATGGCAAGCCCAATATGTTGTCTCTTCATCCAGCCATTGAGAGGCCTTACCGGAGGACTGGGCTAATGCTGTGGGTCACAATGTGAGTTTGCCACCTATGTGGCCCGCGAGCAATGGCGGGGCCTCATCGGACAAACAGGTTTCCACTACACTGAACGTTGGACAACAAGCCAACCACAAGGTTCTTGCCATTGGGAAGGAGTTCTGATTTCTGCATCATTTTCAAACCTGGGCAGTGATTGGAGATAAGGTCTAGGATCTGAATCCTGAAAACCGAGGTTGGGAAGAGATAACCTAAGGCAATGGCTGGTCCTATGTGCTCAGTGAGCGGCAAGCTGTCTGGGTGGGGACAGGAGGTCCAGGCTCAGGCTCTGTCAGAAAGGGCATTATTGCCCAGGTCAGCCTATATATTTTTGGTACAGCCAAGTGGCGTGCAGGTTGATCTTCATTTGGGGTTTCTGGGTAGCCTCAGAGGGTAATGTTTTTTTTCTGGAGGGCAAGCAGAGTGCTGCATTGTAATTCTAGATTGCCAAACTGGAGGGCTTGTGGGCCATTAGTCTGAGGACGGAAGTCTGAGGACACAAGCTACGCTTAGGTTTCTGGGTGAGGACATGGCAGGCACAATATACAGACCTGAATCGAGATCTCGTGCATCTGAAGTCAGGGTGAGGATCAGACTATTTCTCAGGTTGGACCTTATGTCACTGATGGCCCCTTCATGAAGGGGGGGGTATCACGAGTCCATGGGGTTTCTCACGATGGGAGTTGTGAGAAGCTCCCTACTGCAAAGATTCTTCTGCAGGAAAATTGAGACCTGCTGGTTGGCTCCAGGCCAATGATTCTGAGCAGGGTACTAAGGATGGATGACGGGGTAGCCCACCTCGCATTCCAATTGTCTCCTAGCAACAAGACAAGTTAGATCTGCTGGATCTCGCGGAGCAACCGAATATGCTGAGTTGAATTGGACTCTCCCGTGCATGTGTCCGCATATGATTTTGTGTTTATGGAGACCTTGGAATGAAGCGGTGCTACTGGGGCCCTGAAGGGTTCTCCTAAAAGAGGCTTTGACACACTTCCCACGTGCAAGTTTCCCATGTGTAGATGAGTTTGTTCTGATGGGTGAGTAAAGAAACAGCCATATGCTGTTATTGAAATCCAGGCCTCTGAGGAAGATGCCTGGAAACCAAAGCAATGGATCCGATTAGGGCCTAGGGGCCTGTTCATTCCTTTTTACCTCTGGGGATATCAGTCTACGAGTCTGAGTGCAGGTAGGTTCTCAGATGGGCTCAGATTGCTCCTGTTTGTCCTTGGAAGCCACCACCTTTGGGATGGCCTCAGGGACTTTGGAGGTTTATTCTATTAGTAGGGTTGTGGCCATTGGGATGGGCACACAGAATTCCCTTGGTGAGGGCAAGTACAGTCCTCAGGTTGGCTCCTGGGGCCTGAGCCTGTAGGGTGTGTAGGCCTGGGCTGTTTGGACATTTGTCTGAAAACACAAACTCGGATTATGTTTCGGGTCATAGGTATGGCAGGACTGATCTACAGACCATGAGGAGAACTCTTCGGGATATGAAAAATGTGCGAGTGTGAGGCTCTTGCTCAAGTATTTATCTCTGGATATCGTGCCATTCATGGTCATGAAATATCCGGGTGACTTCAAGGGAAATGGACGAGTCTTACTCTCTCGGGGTTTGGCCCCGTCCAAAGAGTTTGGGGTCATTCTGTGGGATGGAAGAAGTCCGTTTTTTTGTTGTTGTTGTTGTTGTTGTTTTGTTTTGTTTTTCAAACTCTACCAAAAGAGGGATTCCAGAGTAGAGCCCTGGGGAGGGCGATTGGACAACCAGAAATCTGGTTTAAATTTGGGGCCTAGGGACATGTCAAGCCATTATGGCATCTAATGGTCTAGCAACTGAGAGGACGTACTAGAGGACACGACTCACGCTGAGGGTCACAATGCGTGTTTATGCCCTCGTCGCACTCAAGAATGGGCGGGGCCTCAGGGTGAATGCTGGTTTCCCCTACACTGAACGTTGGACAACATGCCAACCATAAGGTTTCTTGCCATGTGTAAGGAAGATTTCTGATTTCAGCATCACAGTCACCCCTGGGCAGTGATTGGAGATAAGGTCTAGGTTCTGAAGCCTGAAAACTGAGGTAGGGAAGAGATGATGACCTAAGGCCACAGCGGATCTTATGGGCTCAGGGTGCGGTCAGCTGTCTGGTTGTTGCTCAGGAGTTCCCGGCTCAGGGTGTGTCAGACAGTGCATTACTGCCCAGGTTAGACTATATAATTTGGGTACATTCGAGTGCCGTGTAGCTTTATTCTCATTTAATGTGCCCGGGCAGCTCATTGGGCAATATTTTGTTTCTCGAGGGCAGGCAGAGTGCTGCAATGATGGTCCGGAATTGCCAAACTTGTGTGCTTCGGGGCCAGGAGTGTGAGGACGGAAGTCTGAGAACAAAAGCTAGACTTGGGATTCAGGGCGAGGTCACGGCATGTACCTCCTGAAGATCTGAAGCAATATCTCATGCATCTGAAGTCAGAGCGAGGATCAGACGGTGGCTCAGCTTGGATTTTCTGTTCATGACGGCCCCTTCATCAAGGGAGCCGAATCTCGAGGCCGTGGAGGTTTTCCCACGTTTGGAGCAGTGGGATGCCCCCTCCTAGGATTCCTTCTGCGGGACAATTGAGACCTGTTGGACAGCTCCAGGACATCCCATATGGATGAGTCCAGACCAACGTTCGAGGATGGATGCCTGGGAAGCCCGACTCACATTCCAATTGTCTCCTAGCGACAAGGCAGTTTAGATCTGATGGCTCTGCGGGAGCAACCGGGGTGGCTGAGTTGAAATGGACTTTCCTGAGGATGGGTCTAATGTGTGTTTGTGTCCATGAGGGCCCTAAATGGGGCGGTGGCACCGGGACCCTGAAGTATTCTCCTAAGCTTTTGACATAGCTCCCATGCACAAGTTTCCTTGTGGAGACGAGGTTTGTTCTGATGGGTGCCTCAGGAAAACCCCAATGCTGGTATTGGAATCCAGGGTTTTGAGGAGACATGCCTGTAAACCAAAGCAATGGATCCGATTTTGGCCTAGGGTCCTGCCTGGTTCAATCTTCTTCTCTGGGGACATCCGTCCAGGGTATGAGTGGAGGTAGATGCTCAGCTGGTGACAGACTGAACTTTTTTGTCCTAGGCGACCTATACTATTGGGATGGCCTCAGAGATTGTGGAGGGTTCTCTTAATTTGTACGATTTTGGACAATGGAATGGGCAGAATTCCCATGGATTGGGTAGGCACAGTCCTAATGTGTGGCTCCAGGGTCCGCAGCCTGGAGGGTATGTGGCCCAGGACTTTGAGGACAGAATTCTGAAAACACAAACTCAGCTTATGTTTGGGGACGTAGGTATGGCAGGCCCGATCTACAAACCATGAGAAGACATCTTCAGGATATGAAGATAGTGCGAGTCTGAGGCGCTTGCTCAGGCTTTTGTCTCTGGATTTTGTTTCAGCGATGGCCGTGGAATGTCGAGGAGGCCTCCTGGGCCATGGACGAATCTTGCTCTCTGTGGATTTGGCCCAATCACAATTGTTTTTCGTCAATCTGTTGGATGGAGTACTCCTTTCAGGGTTGTTACCTCAGGTGTCCCACCAAAAGAGGAGTTCCAAGCAGAGCCCTGGGGAAGAGTGAATGGACAACCCGAACTATTGTTAAAAATTGGGGCCTAGGGGCATGGCAAGCCCAATATGCTGTCTCTTCATCCAGCCACTGAGAGGACTTACCTGAGGACTGGGCTAAGGCTGAAGGTCACAATGTGTGTTTGCCACCTATGTGGCCCGCAAGCAATGGCGGGGCCTCATTGGACACACTGGTATGCACTACACTGAACATTATACAACAAGCCTACCACAAGGTTTCTTGCCATCGGGAAAGAGTTTTGATTTCTGCATCATTTTCAAAAATGGGCAGTGATTGGAGATAAGGTCTAGGTTCTAAATCCTGAAACCGAGGCTAGGAAGAGATAAGGACCTAAGGCAATGGTTGGTCCGATGTGCTCAGTGAGCGGCCAGCTGTATGGGTGGGGCCAGGTGATCCAGGCTCAGCCTCTGTCAGAAAGGGCATTATTGCGCAGGTCAGCCTATATATGTTGGGTACAGCCAAGTGGCGTGCAGGTTGATCTTCATTTGGGGTTTCTGGGTAGCCCCAGAAGGCAATGTTTTTCTTCTGGAGGGCAAGCAGAGTGCTGCATTATAATTCTGGATTGCCAAACTAGAGGGCTTGTGGGCCATTAGTCGAGGATGGAAGTCTGAGGACACAAGCTAGGCTTAGGTTTCTGGGTGAGGACATGGCAGGCACAATCTACAATCTGAACCGAGATCTCGTGCATCTGAAATCAGGGTGAGGATCAGACGATCGCTCAGGTTGGACCTTATGTCCCTGAGGGCCACTTCATGAAGGGGGGGGTATCACGAGGCCATGGGAGTTTTCTCACGATGGGAGTTGTGAGAAGCTCTCAACTTCAAAGATTCTTCTGCAGGACAATTGAGACCTGTTGGTTGGCTCCAGGCTAACGATTCCGAGCAGGGTTCTTAGGATTGATGGCGGGGTAGGCCACCTCGCATTCCAATTGTCTCCTAGACACAAGACAAGTTAGATCTGCTGGATTTCACGGAGCAACCGAATACGCTGAGTTGAAATGGACTCTCCTGTGGATGGGTCCTAATGTGTTTTTGTGTCTATGGATACCTTGGAATGATGCGGTGGCACTGGGGCCATGAAGGGTTCTCCTAAACAGAGGCTTTGACATCACTCCCACGTGCAAGTTTCCCATGTGTAGATGAGATTTGTTCTGGTGGGTGAGTCAAGAAAAAGCCATATGCTGGTACTGAAATCCAGTCCTCTGAGGAGAGATGCCTGGAAACCAAAGCAATGGATCCGATTAGGGCCTAGGGGCCTGTTGGTACCTTTTTACCTCTGAGGATATCAGTCTACAAGTCTGAGTGCAGGTAGGTTCTCAGATGGGCTCAGATTGCTCCTGTTTGTCCTTGGAAGCCACCACTATTGGGATGGCCTCAGGGACTTTGGAGGTTTATCCTATTAGTAGGGTTGTGGGCATTGGAATGGGCACACAGAATTCCCTTGGAGAGGGCAAGTACACTCCTCAGCTTGGCTCCAGGGGCCTAAGCCTGTAGGCTGTGTAGGCCAGGGCTGTTTGGACAGTTGTCTGAAAAGAGAAACTCGGCTTATGTTTCGGGTCATAGGTATGGCAGGACTGATCTACAGACCATGAGGAGAACACTTTGGGATATGAAAAAAGGTCGAGTGTGAGGCTTTTGCTCAAGTATTTATCTCTGGATATCATGCCATTCATGGTCATGAAATTTTCGGGTGACTTCATGGGAAATAGACGAGTCTTACTCCCAGGTGTTTGGCCCAATCCAAAGTTTTTGGGGTCATTCTGTGGGACGGAGGAAGTCCGTTTTTTGTTGTTGTTGTTTTGTTCTGTTTTGTTTTTCAAACTCAGAGGTCCCACCAAATGAGGGATTCCAGAGTAGAGCCCTGGGGAGGGGCGATTGGACAACCAGAAATCTGGTTAAAATTGGGTCCTAGGGACAGCTAGACTTGGGTTTCAGGACGAGGGCACGGCATGTACCCCCTGAAGATCTGAAGCAATATCTCATGCATCTGAAGTAAGAGCGAGGATCAGACGTTGGCTCAGCCTGGATTTTCTGCTCATGACGGCCCCTTCATAAAGGGAGCTGAATCTCGAGGCCGTGGAGGTTTTCCCACGTTGGGAGTCGTGGGATGCCCCCTCCAAGGATTCCTTCTGCGGGACAATTGAGACCTGTTGGACAGCTCCAGGACATCCCATATGGATGAGTCCAGACCAACGTTCGAGGATGGATGCCTGGGAAGCCCGCCTCACATTCCAATTGTCTCCTAGCGACAAGGCAGTTTAGAACTGTTGGCTCTGCGGGAGCAACCGGGGTGGCTGAGTTGAAATGGACTTTCCTGAGGATGGTCTAATGTGTGTTTGTGTCCATGAGGGCCTTGGAATGGGGAGGTGGCACCGGGACCCTGAATTATTCTCCTAAGCATTTGTCATAGCTCCCATGCACAAGTTTCCTTCTATAGACGAGGTTTGTTCTGATGGGTGCCTCAGGAAAACCCCAATGCTGGTATTGGAATCCACGGTTTTGAGGAGACATGTCTGTAAACCAAAGCAATGGATAGGATTTTGGCCTAGGGTCCTGCCTGGTTCAATCTTCTTCTCTGGGGACAGCCTTCTAGGGTATGAGTGGAGTTAGATGCTCAGCTGTTGTCAGACTGCCCTTTTTTGTCCCGGGAGACCTATACTATTGGGATGGCCTCAGAGATTGTGGAAGCTTCTCCTAATTTGTATGATTTTGGACAATGGAATGGGCAGAATTCCCATGGATTGGGTAGGCCCAGTCCTAATGTGTGGCTCCAGGGTCCCCAGCCTGGAGGGTATGTGGCCCAGGACTTTGAGGACAGAAGTCTGAAAACACAAACTCAGATTATGTTTGGGGACGTAGGTATGGCAGGCCCGATCTACAAAACATGAGAAGACATCTTCAGGATATGAAGATAGTGCGAGTCTGAGGCGCTTGCTTAGGCTTTTGTCTCTGGATTTTGTTTCAGCGTTTTCCGTGGAATGTTGAGGATGCCTCATGGGCCTTGGACGAATCTTGTTCTCTGTGGATTTGGCTTGATCCCAATTGTTTTTCGTAAATCTGTTGGATGGAGGACTCCTTTCAGGGTTGTTACATCAGGTGTCCCACCAAAAGAGGAATTCCAAAGCAGAGCCCTGGGGAAGAGTGAAGGGACAACCCGAACTATTGTTAACAATTGGGGCCTAGAGGCATGGCAAGCCCAATATGCTCTCTCTTCATCCAGCCACTGAGAGGCCTTACCTGAGGCCTGGGCTTACGCTGAGGGTCACAATGTGTGTTTGCTACCTATCTGGACCGCGAGCAATGGCGGGTCCTCAAGGGACACACTGGTTTCCACTACATTGAATGTTGGACAACAAGCCAAACACAAGTTTTCCTGCCATCGGGAAGGAGTTCTGATTTCTGCATCATTTTCAAACCTGGGCAGTGATTGGAGATAAGGTCTAGGTTCTGAAGCCTGAAAAGTGAGGTTGGGAAGGGATAACGACCTAAGGCCATGGGGGGTCTGAAGTTCTCAGTTTGTCGCCAGCTGTCTGGGTAGGCCCAGGAGGTCCATGCTCAGGCTGTGTCAGAAAGGGCATTATTGCCCAGGTCATCCTATATATTTTGGGTATAATCAAGTGTCGTGTAGGTTGATCTTCACTTGCGGATTCTAGGTAGCCCAAGAGGGCAATGTATTTCTTCTGCAGGGCAGGTAGAGTGCTGCATTGTAGTTCTGGATTGCCAAACTGGAGGGCTTGTGAGCCAGTAGTCTGTGGACAGAAGTCTGAGGACACAAGCAAGGCTTAGGTTTCTGGGTGAGGACATGGCAGGCGCAATCTACAGACCTGAACCCAGATCTCGTGCATCTGAAGTCAGGGTGAGGATCAGACGATCGCTCAGGTTGGACCTTATGTCCCTGATGGCCCCTTTATGAAGGGGGGGGGTCATGTGGCCATGGGGGTTCTCTCACGATTGGAGTTCTGAGAAGCTCCCAACTGCAAAGATTCTTCTGCAGGACAATTGAGACCTGTAGGTTGGCTCCAGGCTAACAATTCTGAGCAGGGTTTTAAGGATGGATGGCGGGGTAGGCCACCTCACATTACAATTGTCTCCTAGCAACAAGACAAGTTAGATCTGCTGGATCTCGCGGAGCAACCGAATACGCTCAGTTGAAATGGACTCTCCTGTGGATGGGTCCTAATGTGTTTTTGTGTCTATGGAGACCTTGTAATGGGGCAGTGGCACATAGGCCCTGAAGGATTCTCCTAACTGGAGGTTTTGAGATATCTTCAAAGGATATTTTTCCCATGTGGAGAAGAAATTTTTTCTGATTGCTGCCTCATGAAATCCCCATATGCTAATATTGGAAACCAGGCCTCTGAGGAGAGATACGTGTAACCGAAAGCAATGAATCTGATTCAGGCCTAGGGGCCTGTCTGATTCAATCTTTTTCTCTGGGGACATCCATCTATGCTGAGTAGAGGTAGATGCTCAGCTGGTTTCAGATGACCCTTGTTTGTCCTGGGCGGCCTACTTATAGGATGGCCTTGAGGACTCTGGAGTTTTTTCCTAAATTGTACCATTGTGGACAATGGAATGGGCAGAATTCCCATGGTATGGACAGGCACAGTCCTGATGTGTGGCTCCAGGGGCCCCAGCCTGAAGGGTCTGTGGGCCAGGAATGTGGGGGCAGAAGTCTGAAAACACAAACTCGGCTTAGGTTTTGGAAGTAGCTATGGCAGGCCCGATCTACAGACCGTGAGGAGAACTCTTCGGGATACGACAAAAGAGCGAGTGTGAGGCGCTTGCTCAGACTTTTGTCTCTGGATTTGTTGTCAACGATGGCTGTGGAATCTCGGGGAGGCCTCATGGGCCAAGGACGAGACTTCCTCTCTGTGAATTTGGTCCAATCCCAATTGTTTTGGGTCAATCTGAAGGATGGGAGGAGTCCTTTTAGCTTTGTTACCTCAGGTGTCCCACCAAAAGAGGGATTCCAAAGCAGAGCTCTGGGGAGGGATGAATGGACAACCCGAACAATCCAATTGGGGTGAGGTCGAGAACCGAGCAGGTTGATCCTCATTTGGGGTTTATGGAGATCCCCATACAGCAATGTTTTTCTTCGGGAGGGCCATCATAGGGCTGCATTTTGGTTCCAGAATTCCACGTCTTGAGGACATGTTTGCCAGGAGTGTGAGGAAGGAAGTCTGAAAACACAAGGTAGGACGAGGTTTGAGCCCACTGTGCAGAGGCTGAATCGAGATCTCCTGCATCTGAGGTCAGGGCGAGTATCAGATGTTGCCTCAAGCTGAAGGGGGTGGGGGCGTCATGAGGCCAGGGAGGTTTCCCTACGCTGGGAGTTGTGAGCTGCTCCAAACTTCAACGTTTCCTTCTTCAGGACAGTCGAGTACTATTGGATGGTTCCAGGATGCCCCATACAGAAAGACTCGAGAGCAGGGGCCTAAGCATGGATGCCGAGAAACGCCAACTCACCTTCCCATTGCCTGGTCGAGACAAGGCACGCTCAATCTGCGGGCTCTTGGGTGAGCTACCCAGAAGGCTGAGTTTAAATGGACTTTCCTGAGGATGAGTCATAATGTGGGTTGGTGGCCATGGAGACCTTGGAATGTGGCAGTAGCTAAGGGACTCTGCAGGATTCTCCAACCCGAAGGGTTTGACACAACTCGAACAAGGAAGCTTTCCATGCGGAGATGAGAGGTGTTCTGTCTGGTGCCTCAGGATAGCCCCATATGCTGGTCTTCGAACCCAGGCCTCTGAGGAGTGATAACTGGACACCAAAGCAAGAGTTCATAATAGGGCCTAGGGGCCTGTCTTGTTCAATCTTCTGTCTCTGCGGATATCAGTCTGTGTGTCTGCATGGAGGTAGTAGTTGCTCAGCTGGTGTCATAATGCCCCTGTTTGTCCAGTGCGGCTTGTGGTAGTGGGATGTCCTTGGGGACCTTGAGGTTTCTAATATTTTGTAGAGTTGTGGCCAATGGAACGGGCAGTTTCTTAGGAGAGAGCAGGCACAGTTCTGTGGTGTGGCTCCAGAGACCCCAGCCTGGAGGCTGTGTGGGCCACGGCTGTGCTGACAGACATCCAAAAACCCAAACTCAGCTCAGGTTTGGGGCCGAGGTTATGGCAGGCCTGATCTACAGTCCGTGAGGGGAGCTCCTCTGGATATGAAAGAAGGGTGAGAGGGAGGCAGTCGCTCAGTCTTTTGTCTCTGGATATTTTGTCCACAATGGCCGTTTAATGTAGGAGTTGCCTCATGGGTCGTAGAAGTCTCCCTCTCTGGTAGTTTGTCCAGCCCCCAAGAGTTTGGGGTCATTCTGTGGGAAGGGAAGAGTCCTGTTTTCTGCTTCATGTGTCCCCCCAGTAGAGGGATTCTGGAGCATAGCAGTGGGTACTGACAACTGGAATACTCGCTCTCTGGTTAAGCCTGGGGGCCTATGGATATGACAAGCCCCATAGGCAGGATCTTGGTCCAGCCACTGAGAGGCGTTACTTTAATACGGGACTCACGCTACAGGTCACAATGCATGTCTGTGCCCTAGGCGGCCCTCAAGCACTGGCGTGGCCTTTCAGACAATGCAGGTTTTCCCACAGTGAACGTTGGACAACATGCCAACCACAAGGTTTCTGGCCATGGGGAAGGAGGAATTCTAATTTCTGCATCACGTTCACCCCTGGGCAGTGATTGGAGATAAGGTCTGGGTTCTGAAGCCTGAAAACCGAGGTTGGGAAGAGATGACGAACTACAGCGATAGCGGGTCCCTTGTGTCCAGGTTGGAGCCAGCTGTCTAGGTGTCGTTTGGGATGTCGTGTCTCAGGCTGTGCCAGACAGGGCATTCGTATTCAGGGTAGGCTGTATAATTGCTTTACAGGCGAGTGGCATGCATTAGATAATCATTTGGGGTTTCTTATTAGCAGCATAGGGCAAAGTTTTCCTTCTGGAGGGCAGGCAGAGTGCTGCATTGTGGCTTCGGAATTCCCAAACTGGAGGGCTTGTGGGCCAGGATAGTGAGGACGGAAGTCTGAGAACACAAGCTAGGCTTAGGTTTCGGGGAATGGACATGGCAGGCACACTCTGCAGAGCTGAATTGAGATCTCATGAGTCTGAAGTCAGGTCGAGGATCAGACTTTGGCTCAGGTTGGAGTTTCTGTCCATGTTGGCCCCTTCATGAAGGGGGGGGGCATTATGAGGCCATGGGGGTTTTCCCATTATTAGAGTTGTGAGATGCTCCAAACCGCAAGGATTCGTTCTGTAAGACATTTAAGATTTGTTGGATGGCTCCAGGACGTCTCATAAGGTATTTTTCCAGAACAGGGTTCTAAGTATGGATGCCTGGGCAGACAGCCTCAATTCCAATTGTCTCCTAGCAACAAGAAACGTTTGATCTGCTGGCTTGGGGTAGCATCAGAGGGGGCTGAGTTGGAATGGACTTTCCTGAGGATGGTCTTAAATGAGTTGAAATGGACTTTCCTGAGGATGGTCTTAATGTTGGTTTGAGTCCATTGAGACCTTGGTATGGGGCAGTGGCACCAGGGCCCTGAAGGATTCTCCTAACCAGAGGTGATAACAAAGCTCCAATGAGCAAGTTTTCCATGGGGTGACGAGATTTGTTCTTATTGGTGCCTCAGGAAACCACCATTTGCTGGTATAGGAAATGAGGCCTCTGAGGAGAGATGCCTGGAAACCAAAGCAATGGATCTGATTAGGGCCTAGGGGCCTGTCCGGTTCAATATTCTTCTCTGGGGACATCTTTCGTCTGAGTGTAGGTAGTTGATAGGCTGGTTTGAGATCACAGCTATTTGTCCTGGGCGGCCTACACTATTGGGATGGCCTCAGTAACTTTGGAGGTTTTTCCTAATTTGCAAGGTTGTGGCCAATGGAATGGGAAGAATTCTCTGAAAGGGAAGCACAGTCCTGAGGTGTGGCTCCAGGGACCCAAGTGTGGAGCGTGTGTGGTCCAGGGCTATTTTGACAAAATTCTGAAAACACAAACTCCACTTAGTGTGGGTCTGTAGGTATGGCCGGCCCGATATATAGACCGTGAGGAGAACTCTTCGGGATATGAACAAAGGGCGAAAGTGAGGTGCTTGCTCATGCTTATATTTTTCTGGATATGTGTCACCGATTGCCATGGAATGTCCGGGTGTCCTCATGGGCCATCGATGAGGCTCCCTTTCTGGGGATTTGACCCAATCCCAAGAGTTTGGGGTCATTCTGTGGGAAGGGAGGAGGCCTTTCTGTTTTTTTTTTTTTTTTTTTACCTCAGGTGGACCACCAAAAAAGGGATTCCACAGCAGAGTCCTGGGGAGGGGCGACTGGACAACCATATCTCTGGTTAACATTGGGACCTAAGAACATGGCAAACCCCATATGTGGGCTCTTGGTCCAGACACTGAGAGTCCGTCCTTGAGCATAGGGCTCACATTGAGTTTCACAATGTGTTTTTGTGCCCAAGGAGCCCCTCAAGTCAGGGCGTGGCCTAATGTACCATGCTGGTTTCTCCTACACTGAACGTTGCACAAGATGGCAACCACAAGTTTTCTGGCCATGGGGAAGAAGGAGTTCTAATTTCTGCAACACTTTCACTCCTGGACTGTGATTGGATTTAAGGTCTAGGTTCTGAAGCCTGAAAACTGAGGTTGGGAAGAAATGAAGACCTAAGGCCATGGTGTGACTGATGTGCTCAGTGTTCGGCCAGCTGTTGAGTGTGGGTTGGGAGGTGCAGGCTCAGGCTGTGGCAGACAGGGAATTAGTGCCCAGGCTAGACTGTATCATTGGGGTGCAGTCGAGTTTCGTGCAGGTTGGTAATCATTTGTGGTTACTGGGTAGCCCCAGAGGGCAACGTTTTTCTTCTGGAAGGAAGACACAGTGCCACATAGTGGCTCCAGAATTCCCAAACTGGAAGGCTTTGGGCCAGGAGTGTGAGGAAAAAATTCTGAGAACACAAGCCAGACTTAGATTTCGGAGTGAGGGGACGGCAGGAACCCTCTTCAGAGATGATTCGAGATCCCGTGTACCTGAAGACAGAGCTAGGATCAGACGTTGGCTCAGGTTGGAGTTTCTGTCCATGACGGCCCCTTCATGAAGGGGAGGGTGTCACGAGGCCATGGAGGTTTTCCCACGATGGGAATTGTGAGATGCTCCAAACCGCAATGATTCCTTCCGTGGGACAGTCGAGACCTGCTGGATGGCTCCAGGACATCCCATAAGGAAGTTATCCAGAGCAGGGTTCTAAGGATGGATGCCTGGGAAGCCTGCCTCCCATTCCAGGTGTCTTATAGCGCCAAGGCAAGTTCAATCTGCTGGATCTAGGGGAGTAACCGAGGCGGGTGTGTTGAAATGGGTGAGTTGAGGATGGGTCATAATGTGCATTTGTGTCCATGGAGACCTTGGAATGGGGTGCTTGATCCGGGGCCTTGAGGGATGTTCATAACCGGAGGTTTTGATGGAGCTCTAAAGAGTACGTTTCCTATGTAGAGAAGAGAATTGTTTTGATGAGTGCCTAAGGAATCTCCCATATGCTGGTATTGGAAACCAGGCCTCTGAGGAGAGATGCCTGGAACCAAAGGCAATGGATATGATTAGGGCCTAGGTGCCTGTCCGGTTCAATCTCTTTCCTGGGGATACGTGTCTATGGATCTGAGGGGAGGTAGTTGCTCGGTTTTTGTCAGATCGCCCCTGTTTGTCCTGGGCAGCCTATAATATTGGGAATGGCCTCGGGAATTTGGAGTTTCTCCTAATCTATAGGGTTGTGGCCAATGGAATGGGCAGAAATCCCCTGGAGAGGGCAGGCAGAGTTCTGAGTTTGGCTCTAGGGGCCCCAGCCTTGAGGGTGTGTGGGCCAGGCCTGTATGGACAGAAGTCTGAAAACAGAAATTCCGCATAGGATTGGGGACATAGGTATGGCACGCCCAAGCTACAGACCTTGATAACACTTCGGGATATGAAAAAGGGTGAGTTTGAGGTGCGTGCTCAGGTTTTGTCTCTGGATTTGTGTCAACAATGTGGGTCGAATGCTGGCGTGGCCGCATGGGTTGTGGACGGCTTTCCTTCTCTGAGGATTTGACCCAATCCCAAGAGTTTGGGTACATTCTGTGGGATGGGAGGTGTCATTTCTGTTTTTTTTATTTTATTTTATGTACCTCATGTGTGCCAATAAAAGAGGGATTCCAGAGCAGAGTCCTTGGTAGGGACAACTGGATAACCCCACCTCTGTTTAAGTTTGGGGGCCTAGGGGCATGGCAAGTCCAATATGTGGGCTCTTGATTCAGACACTGAGAGGTCTTCCTTGAGGACAGGGCTCATTCTGAGGGTCACAATGCCTATTTGTGCCCAACAAGGCCCTCAAGCATGGGAAGGGCCTCATGGGCCACGCTGGATTCTCCTACACTGAACGTTGGAGAATATGCCAACCACAAGGTTTCCGGCCATGGCGAAGGAAGAGTTGTGATTTCTGCATCACGTTCACCCCTGGACAGTGATTGGAGTTTAGGTCTAGGTTCTGAAACCCGAAAACCGAGGTTGGGAAGAGATGAAGACCTAAGGACCTGATGGGTACAATGAGCTCAGTGTGTGGCTAGCTGTTGAGCGTAGGTCTGGAGGTGTGGGCTCATGCTGTGTCAGACAGGGCTTTAGACAGGGTAGACTGTATATTTGGGGTGCAGTCGAGTGGCGTTCAGTTGATCCTCATTCGGGTTTCTAGGTAGCTCCATAAGGCAACGTTTTTCTTCTGGAGGGCACGCAGGGTGCTGCATTGTGGCCCCAGTATTGCCAAATTGTAAGGCTTTTGGCCAGGGGTGTGAGGACGGTAGTCTGAGAACACAAGCTAGGCTTAGTTTTTGGGGTGAGGGCACAGAAGGCACACTCTGCAGAGCTGAATCAAGATCTCATGCACCTGAAGCCAGGGCGAATATCAGACGTTTGCTCAGGTTGGAGTTTCTGTCCATGATGGCCCCTTTATAAAGTGGAGCGTCTCAAGAGGCCATGAAGATTTTCCCACAATGGGAGTTGTGAGATACACCAGACTGCAAAGATTCCTTCTGTGGGACACTTGAGACCTGTTGGATGGCTCTAGGATGTCCCATATGGAACGACTCCAGAGTAGGGTTCTAAGGATGGATGCCTGGGCAGCCCGCCTCCCATTCTAGTTGTCTCCTAGAAACAAGGCAGGTTTGATCTGCAGGCCCTGGGGGAGAAACCAAGGGGGATGAGTTGACATGTACTCTACCGAGGATAGATCATAATGTGGGTTTAAGTCCATGGAGACCTTGGAATGGGGCGCTTGATCCGGGGCCCTGAAAGATTCTCCTAAACAGAGGTTTTTATAGAGCTCCAAAGAGTACATTTCCTATGTGGAGACGAGATTTTTCTATGAGTGCCTCAGTAATCCCCCATATGCTGGTATTGGTAACCAGGCCTCTGAGGAGAGATGCCTGGAAAGAAAAGCAATGGATCTGATTAGGGCCTAAGTGCCTGTCCAGTTCAATCTTATTCTGTGGGGATATCTGTCTCTGGGTCTCAGTGGAGGTAGTTTCATAACTTGTGAAAGATCTTCCCTGTTTGTCCTGGGCAGCCAACACTATTGGGATGGCCTCGGGGAGTTTGGGGGTTTCTCCTAATCTATAGGGTTGTGGCCAATGGAAATGGCAGAATTCCCCTGGAGAGGGAAGCCACAGTCCTCAGGTGTGGCTCAAGGGGCCCCAGCTTGGGTGGTGTGTGGGCCAGGACTGTGGGGACAGAAGTCTGAAAACACAAACTCAGCTTAGGTTTGGGGATGTATGTATGAAGGCTCGATCTACAGACCGTGAGAATTTTCCGGGCTATGAACAAAGGGCGAGTATGTGGCGTTTGCTCAGGCTCTTGTCTCTTGATTTTGTGCCTACAGTGGCCGTGGAATGTCGGGGTGTCCTCAAGGGCCATGGACAAGTCTTTTTCTGGTGATTTGGCCTGATCCCAAGTGGTTGGGATCATTCTGTGGATGGGAAGAGTCTTTTCTGTATTTTTTTTTTCCTCAGGTGTCCCACCAAAGAGGGATTCCAGAGCAGTGCCCTGAGTAGGGGTGAATAGACGTCTCTAACTCTGGTTGAGATTGGGGGACTAGGGGCTTGGCAAGCCCCATATGTGGGCTGTTGTTCCAGTCACTAAGAGGCTTTACATGAGGATAGGGCTCACGCTGAGGGTCCCTATGTGTGTTTGTGCAAATTGTAGCCCTCAGGGATAGGTGGGGCCTCATAGTCCATGCTGCTTTCTCCTACAATGAACGTTGGACAACATGCCAACAACAAGGTTTCTTGCCATGGCGAAGGAGAAGTTCTGATTCTTGTATCACGTTCACTCCTGAGCAGTGAGTGGAGATAAGGTCTAGGTTCTGAAGGTGAAAACTGAGGTTGGGTAGAGATGATGGCCGAAAGCCATTGTGGGTTTGATATGCTCAGTGTACGCCCAGCTGTCTGGGTGTTGGACTGGAGGTCTGCCTTCAGGCTGTGTCAGACAGGGCTTTAGTGCACAGGCTAGATTGTATAATTGCGGTATGGTCGAGTGGCATGCAGGTTGTTACTCATTTGGCGTTTCTGGTTAGCCCTATAGGGCAACATTTTTCTTCTGGAGGGCAGGCAGAGTGCTGCATTGTGTCTCCAGAATTGCCAAACTGGAGGGGTGTGGCCAGGATTGTGAAGACGGAAGTCTGAGAGCACAAGTTAGGCTTAGGTTTCGGGGCGAGGGCACAGCAGGCACACTCTCAAGTGCTGAATCGAGATCTCGTGCTTCTGAATTCAGGGCGCGGATCAGACTTTGGCTTAGGATGGAGTTTCTGTGCCTGATGGCCCATTTATGAAGGTGTGGGGCATCATGAGGAAATGGAGGTTTTCTCACAGTGGGATTGTGTGATGCTTCAAACCACAAGGATTCATTCTGCGAGACAGTCAAGACAGGATGGTTGGATTCAAAACATCCCATAAAGAAATTCTCCAGAGCAGAGTTCTAAGGATGGATGCCTGGGCAGCCCACCTCGCATTCCAACTGTCTCCTAGTGACAAGGCAAGTTTGATCTGCTGGCTCTGGGTGAGCAGCCGACGGGGCTGATTTGAAATGGACTCTCCTGAGGATGGATCATAATGTAAGTTTGTGTCCTTGGAGACCTTGGAATTGGGCCATGGTGCCAGCGCCCTGAAGGATCCTCCTAACCTGAGGTATTGACACAGCTCCAAAGAGCAAGTTTCTCATGTGGAGATGAGATCTGTTCTGATTGTTTCCTTAGGAAACCCCCATATTCTGATATTGGAAACCAGGCCTCTGAGGAGAGATACATAGAAACCAAAGCAATGGATCAGAAGTTGGCTCAGGTTGGAGTTTCTGTCCATGTTGGCCCCTTTATAAAGGGGAGCATCTCATGAGGCCATGTAGGTTTTCCCAAGATAGGAGTTGTGAGATGCTCCAATCTGCAAGGATTCCTTCTGCGGGACAGTCAAGACCTGTTGGAAGGCTCACAGGACATCCCATATGGAACGGCGCCAGAGCAGGATTCCAACGATGGATGCCTAGAGAGTCTGCTTTGCATTCCAGTTGTCTCTTAGCGTCAAGGCAGGTTTGATATCTGGCTCTGGGGGAGTAATCAACGGGGCTGAGTTGAAATGTATTCTCCTGCCGAACGGTCATAATGCGGGTTTGTGTCCATGGAGACCTTGGAATAGGGCGGTGGCTCCGGTTACCTGAAGGTTTCTCCTAACTGGAGGTTTCTACAGAGCTCCAAAGGATAAGTTTCCCATGTGGAGACAAGATTTGTTCTGATTGGTATCTCTGGAATCCCCCATATGCTGGTATTGGAAAACAGCCTCTGAGGAGAGATGCTTAGAAACAAAAGCAATGGAACCAATTACGTTCTAGGGGCCTGTCCAGTTTAATACCTTTCTCTTGGGATATCTGTCTACGGGTGAGTTGAGGTCGTTGCTCAGCTTGTGACAGATCACCCCTCTTTGTACTGGGCGGCCTACACTATTGAAATGGCCTCTGGGACTTTGGAGGTTTCTCCTAATCTGTAGGGTTGTGGCCAATGGAATGGGAAGAATTTCCTTGGAGAGGGCAGGCACAGTCCTGAGGTGTGGCTCCAGGGGCCTCAGCCTGGAGTGTGTGTGGGACAGGGATGCCAGGATAGAAGTCTGAAAACATGGTTTGGGGACGTAGGTATGGCAGGCCCGATCTACAGACTATGAGGTGAATTTTTTGGGCTATGACCTAAGTGTGAGGCTTATGTCTCTGGATTTTGTGTCAATAGTGGCCGTGGAATGTCGGGCTGGCCTCATGGGCCATGGACGAGTCTTTCTCCCTGGGGATGGCCTGTTCCCAAGTGATTGGGGTCATTCTGTGGGTGGGAGGAATCCTTTCTGTGTTTACTTACCTCAAATGTCCCACCAAAGAGGGATTCCAGAGCAGAGCCCTGAGTAGGGGTGACTAGATGTCTCTACATCTGGTTAAGATTGGGTGACTTGGGGCATGGCAGGCCCCATATGCGGGCTCAAGGTCAAGTCACTGAGAGGCTTTACTTGAGGACAGGGCTCAAACTGAGGGTCCCAATGTGTGTTTGTGCCCACCGCAGCTCTTAAGCATGGGCAGGGCCTCAGGGACCCTACACTACCCTCAGGGGCCCTACTACTACTCCTGTAGGCACTACAGGGGTCCTACACAGAACTGTGGATAAGATGCCAACCACAAGATTCTGGCGAGAGGGAAGGAGCAGTTATGATTTCTGCATCACGTTCACCCATGGGAAATGAGTAGAGATAAGGTCTAGGTTTCTGTCGCCTGAAAACCAGGTTGGAAAGAGTTGGCAACCTGAGGCCATGGCAGTTCAGATATTCTCAGTGTACGGCAAGCTGTCTGGGTGTCGGTTGGGAATTCAGGCCTCAGGTTGTGTCAGACAGGGCATTAGTGCACAGGCTAGACTATATAATTGGTGTACAGTTGAATGGCATGCAGGTTTATCCTCATTTGAGGTTTCTGGGTAGACCCATAGGGCAACGTTTTTCTTCTAGAGGGCAGGCAGAGTGCAGCACTGTGTCATCGGAAATCCCAAAATGGAGGGCGTGTGGTCCAGGAGAGTGAGGACGGAAGTCTGAGAACACTAGCTATGCTTAGGTTTTGGGGTGAGGGCACAGCAGGTACACTCTGAAGAGCTTAATCACATCTCCTGCATCTGAAGTCAAGGCGAAGCTCATCCGTTGGCTCAGGTTGGAGTTTCTTTCCATGATCCGCCTTCATGAAGATTGGGGGCATCACGTGACCTTGGAAGCTTTCTATGATATGAGTTGTGAGGTGGTCCATGCACAAGGACTCCTTTGGGACAGTCGAGGCCTGCTGGATGGCTCAAGGATGTCCCATAAGGAACGATGCAAGAGCAGGGTTCTAAGGGTTCTATGGATCTATAAGGAGAGTAGCCTGGAAACCAAAGCAATAGATCTGATAGGTCCCTATGGGCCTGTTCGTTCCTTTTTACCTCTGGGGACATCAGTCTACAGGTCTGAGTGCCAGTAGGTGCGCATGGGCCCAGATTGCCCCTGATTGTCCTGGGAAGCCACAAATTTTGGGATGGCCTCAGGGATTTTGGAGGTTCATCCTATTAGTAGGGTTGTGGCCATTGGAATGGGCACATACAATTCCCTTGGAGAGGGCAAGCACAGTCGTCAGGTTTGGCTCCAGGGGCCTGAGCCTGTAGCGTGTGTAGGCCAGGGCAGTTTGGACAGTTGTCTGAAAACACATACTCGGCTTATGTTTCGGGACATATGTATGGCTAGACTGATCTACAGACCATGAGGAGAACTCTTCGCGATATGAAAAAAGGGCGAGTGTGAGTCTCTTGCTCAAGTTTTTGTCTCTGGATATCGTGTCACTCATGGTTGTGAAATTTCCGGGTGACTTCATGGGAAATGGACTAGTCTTACTCTCTGGGGGTTTGGCCCCGTCCAAAGAGTTTGGGGTCATTTGTGGGATGGAAGTAGTTCGTTGTTCTGTTATTGTTGATTTGTTTGGTTTTGTTCTCAACCTCAGGTGTCCCACCAAATGAGGGATTCCAGAGTAGAACCCTGGGAAGGGGCGACTGGACAACCAGAAATCGGGTTAAAAATTGGGCCTAGGTACATGTAAAGCCCATTATGACATCTAATGGTCCAGCCAACGAGAGGACGTACTAGAAGACCGGACTCACGGTGAGGGTCACAATGCGTGTTTATGCCCTCGTCGCACTGAAGAATGGGCGTTGCCTCAGGGAGAATGATGTTTTCCCCTACACTCAACGTTGGACAACATGCCAACGACAAGGTTTCTTGCCATGGGTAAGGAAGAGTTCTGATTTCTGCATCACAGTCACCCCTGGGCAGTGAATGGAGATAAGGTCTAGGTACTGAAGCCTGAAAACTGAGGTAGGGAAGAGATGATGACCTAAGGCCATGGCGGGTCTAATGTGCTCAGTGTGCGGTCAGCTGTCTGGGTGTTGTTCACGAGGTCCGGGCTCTGGTTGTCAGACAGTTCATTAGTGCCCAGGTTAGACTATATATTTTGGGTGCATTCGAGTTCCGTGTAGGTTTATTGTTATTTAATGTGCAAGGGCAGCTCATTAGGCAATATAACTTTTCTAGAGGGCAGGCAGAGTGCTGTAATGATGTTCCGGAATTGCCAAACTTGTGAGCATCGGGGCCAGGAGTGTGAGGATGGAAGTCTGAAAACACAAGCTAGACTTGGATTTCAGGGTGAGGGCACGGCATGTACCCCCTGAAGATCTGAAGCAATATCTCATGCATCTGAAGTCAGAGCGAGGATCAGACGTTGGCTCCGATTGGTTTTTCTGTTCATGATGTCCCATTCATGAAGGGAGCGGATTCTCGAATGCGTGGAGGTTTTCCTACGTTGGGAGTGGAGGGATGCCTCCTCCAAGGATTCCTTCTGCGGGACCTTTGAGACCTGCTGGACAGCTCCAGGACATCCCATATGGATGATTCCAGACCAACGTTCGAGAATGGATGCCTGGGAAGCCCGCCTCGCATTCCAATTGTCTCCTAGCGACAAGACAGTTTAGATCTGATGGCTCTGCAGGAGCAACCGGGGTGGCTGAGTTGAAATGGACTTTCCTGAGGATGGGTCTAATGTGTGTTTGTGTCCATGAGGGCCCTAAATGGGGCGGTGGCACCGGGACCCTGAAGTATTCTCCTAAGCTTTTGACATAGCTCCCATGCACATGTTTCCTTGTGGAGAAGAGGTTTGTTCTGATGGTGCCTCAGGAAAACCCCAATGCTGGTATTAGAATCCAGGGTTTTGAGGAGACATGCCTGTAAACCAAAGCAATGGATCCGATTTTGGCCTAGGATCCTGTCTGGTTCAATCTTCTTCTCTGGGGACATCCATCTAGGGTATGAGTGGAGGTAGAAGCTCAGCTGGTGACAGACTGACCTTTTTTGTCCCGGGTGACCTATACTATTGGGATGGCCTCAGGGACTTTGGAGGTTTTTCCTAATTTGTAGGATTTTGGACAATGGAATGGGCAGAATTCCCATGGATTGGGTAGGCACAGTCATAATGTGTGGCTCCGGGGTCCCCAGCCTGGATGGTGTGTGGCCCAGGACTTTGAGGACAGAAGTCTGAAAACACAAACTCAGCTTATGTTTGGGGACGTAGGTATGGCAGGCCTGATCTACAAACCATGAGAAGACATCTTCAGGATATAAAGATAGTGCGAGTCTGAGGCGCTTGCTGAGGCTTTTGTCTCTGGATTTTATTTCAGCGATGTCCGTGGAATGTCGAGGAGGCTCATGGGCCATGGACGAATCTTGCTCTCTGTGGATTTGGCCCGATCCCAATTGTTTTTCGTCAATCTGTTGGATGGAGTACTCCTTTCAGTGTTACCTCAGGTGTCCCACCAAAAGAGGAATTCCAAAGCAGAGCTCTGGGGAAGAGTGAAGGGACAACCCGAACTATGGTTAAAAATTGGGGCCTAGGAGCATGGCAAGCCCAATATGCTGTCTCTTCCTCCAGCCACTGAGAGGCCTTACCTGAGGACTGGGCTAAGGCTGAGGGTCACAATGTGTGTTTGCCACCTATGGGGCCCGCGAGCAATGGCGGGGCCTCATCGGACACACAGGTATCCATGACACTGAACGTTATACAATATGCCTACCACAAGGTTTCTTGCCATCGGGAAGGAGTTCTGATTTCTGCATCATTTTGAAACCCTGGCCGTGATTGGAGATAAGGTCTAGGTTCTAAATCCTGAAAACTGAGGCTGGGAAGAGATAACGACCTAAGGCAATGGTTGGTCCGATGTGCTCAGTGAGCGGCCAGCTGTATGGGTGGGGCCAGGAGGTCCAGGCTCAGCCTCTGTCAGAAAGGGCATTATTGCGCAGGTCAGCCTATATATTTTGGGTACAGACAAGTGGCGTGCAGGTTGATCTTCATTTGGGGTTTCTGGGTAGCCCCAGAAGGCAATATTTTCCTTCTGGAGGGCAGGCAGAGTGCTGCATTATAATTCTGGATTGCCAAACAGGAGGGCTTGTGGGCCATTAGTCTGAGGATGGAAGTCTGAGGACACAAGCTAGGCTTAGGTTTCTGGGTCAGGACATGGCAGACACAATCTACACACCTGAACCGAGATCTCGTGCATCTGAAGTCAGGGTGAGGATCAGACGATCGCTCAGGTTGGACCTTATGTCCCTGAGGGCCCCTTCATGAAGGGGTGAGGGATCACGAGGCCATGGGTGTTTTCTCATGATGGGAGTTGTGAGAAGCTCCCAACTTCAAAGATTCTTCTGCAGGACAATTGAGACCTGTTGGTTGGCTCCAGGCTAACGATTCCGAGCAGGGTTCTTAGGATGGATGGCGGGGTAGGCCACCTCGCATTCCAATTGTCTCCTAGCAACAAGACAAGTTGTATCTGCTGGATCTCGCAGAGCAACCGAACACGCTGATTTGAAATGGACTCTCCTGTGGATGGGTCCTAATGTGTTTTTGTGTCTATGGATACCTTGGAATGATGCGGTGGCACTGGGGCTATGAAGGGTTCTCCTAAAAAGAGGCTTTGACACACCTCCCACTTTCAAGTTTCCCATGTGTAGATGAGATTTGTTCTGATGGGTGAGTCAAGAAACAGCCATATGCTGGTACTGAAATCCAGGCCTCTGAGGAAGATGCCTGGAAACCAAAGCAATGGATCCGATTAGGGCCTAGGGGCCTGTTCGTTCCTTTTTACCTCTGGGGATATCAGTCTACGAGTCTGAGTGCAGGTAGGTTCTCAGATGGGCTCAGATTGCTCCTTTTTGTCCTGGGAAGCCACCACTATTGGGATGGCCTCAGGGACTTTGGAGGTTTATCCTATTAGTAGCATTGTGGCCATTGGAATGGGCACACAGAATTCCCTTGGAGAGGGCAAGTAGAGTCCTCAGGTTGGCTCCAGGGGCCTGAGCCTGTAGGGTGTGTAGGCCTGGGCTCTTTGGACAGTTGTCTGAAAGCACAAACTCAGATTATGTTTCGGGACATACGTATGGCAGGACTGATCTACCGACCATGAGGAGAACTCTTCGGGTTATGAAAAAAAGGCGAGTGTGAGTCTCTTGCTCAAGTGTTTATCTCTGAATATCGTTCCATTCATGGTCATGAAATATCCGGGTGACTTCATGGGAAATGGGCGAGTCTTAATCTCTGGGGGTTTGGCCCCGTCCAAAGAGTTTGGGGTCATTCTGTGGGATGGAAGAAGTCCGTTTTTTGTTGTCTTTGTTTTGTTTTGTTTTGTTTTTCAAACTCAGTTGTCCCACCAAATGAGGGATTCCAGAGTAGAGCCGTGGGGAGGGGCGATTGGACAACCAGAAATCTGGTTTAAATTTGGGGCCTAGGACCATGTCAAGCCATTATGGCATCTAATGATCTAGCCACTGAGAGGACTTACTAGAGGACAGGACTCATGCTGAGGGTCACAATGCGTGTTTATGTCTTCGTCGCACTCATGAATGGGCGGGACCTCAGGGTGAATGCTGGTTTCTCCTACACTGAACCTTGGACAAAATGGCAAACACAAGGTTTCTTGCTGTGGATAAAGAGGAGTTCTGATTTCTGCATCACACTCACCCCTGGGCAGTGATTGGAGATAAGGTCTAGGTTCTGAAGCCTGAAAACTGAGGTAGGGAAGAGATGATGTCCTAAGGCCAAGGCGGGTCTTATGGGCTCAGGGTGCGGTCAGCTGTCTGGGTGTTGCTCAGGAGGTTATGGCTCAGGTTGTGTCAGACAGTGCATGACTGCCCAGGTTAGACTATATAATTTGGGTACATTCGAGTGCCCTGTTGGTTTATTCTCATTTAATATGCCCGGGCAGATCATTAGGCAATATTTTGTTTCTAGAGTGCTGCATGATGGTCCGGAATTGCCAAACTTGTGGGCTTCGGGGCCAGGAGTGTGAGGACGGAAGTCTGAGAACACAAGCTAGACTTGGGATTCAGGGCGAGGTCACGGCATGTACCTCCTGAAGATCTGAAGCAATATCTCATGCATCTGAAGTCAGAGCGAGGTTCAGACGTTGGCTCAGCTTGGATTTTCTGTTCATGACGGCCCCTTCATGAAGGGAGCCGAATCTCGAGGCCGTGGAGGTTTTCCCACGTTTGGAGTGGTGGGATGCCCCCTCCAAGGATTCCTTCTGCGGGACAATTGAGACCTGTTGGACAGCTCCAGGACATCCCATATGGATGAGTCCAGACCAACGTTCGAGGATAGATGCCTGGGAAGTCCGCCTCGTATTCCAATTGTCTCCTAGCGACAAGACAGTTTAGATCTGATGGCTCTGCGGGATCAACCGGGGTGGCTGAGTTGAAATGGACTTTCCTGAGGATGGGTCTAATGTGTGTTTGTGTCCATGAGGGCCTTGGAATGGGGCGGTGGCACCGGGACCCTGAAGTATTCTCCTAAGCTTTTGACATAGCACCCATGCACAAGTTTCCTTGTGGAGACGAGGTTTGTTCTGATGGGTGCCTCAGGAAAACCCCAATGCTGGTATTGGAATCCAGGGTTTTGAGGAGACATGCCTGTACACCAAAGCAATGGATCCGACTTTGGCCTAGGGTCCTGTCTGGCTCAATCTTCTTCTATGGGGACATCCATCTAGGGTATGAGTGGAGGTAGATGCTAGGCTAGTTACAGACTGACCTTTTTTGTCCCGGGTGACCTATACTATTGGGATGGCCTCAGGGACTTTGGAGGTTTTTCCTAATTTGTACGATTTTGGACAATGGAATGGGCAGAATTCCCATGGATTGGGTAGGCACAGTCCTAATGTGCGGCTCCAGGGTCCCCAGCCTGGATGGTGTGTGGCCCAGGACTTTGAGGACAGAACTCTGAAAACACAAACTCAGCTTATTTTTGGGGACGTAGGTATGGCAGGCCCGATCTACAAACCATGAGAAGACATCTTCAGGATATGAAGATAGTGCGAGTCTGAGGCGCTTGCTCATGCTTTTGTCTCTGGATTTTGTTTCAGCGTTGTCCGTGGAATGTCGAGGAGGCCTCATGGGCCATGGACGAATCTTGCTCTCTGTGGATTTGGCCCAATCCCAATTGTTTTTCGTCAATCTGTTGGATGGAGTACTCCTTTCAGGGTTGTTACCTCAGGTGTCCCACCAAAAGAGGAATTCCAAAGCAGAGCCCTGGGGAAGAGTGAAGGGACAACCCGAACTATGGTTAAAAATTGGGGCCTATCGGCATGGTAAGCCCAATATGCTGTCTCTTCATCCAGCCACTGAGAGGCCTTACCTGAGGACTGGGCTAAGGCTGAGGGTCACAATGTGAGTATGCCACCTATGTGGCCCGCGAGCAATGGCGGGGCCTCATCGGACAAACAGGTATCCACTACACTGAACGTTGGACAAGAAGCCAACCATAAGGTTCTTGCCATCGGGAAGGAGTTCTGATTTCTGCATCATTTTGAAACCCGGGCCGTGATTGGAGATAAGGTCTAGGTTCTAAATCCTGAAAACCGAGGCTGGGAAGAGATAACGACCTAAGGCAATGGCTGGTCCGATGTGCTCAGTGAGCGGCCAGCTGTATGTGTGGGGCCAGTAGGTCCAGGCTCAGCCTCTGTCAGAATGGGCATTATTGCTCAGGTCAGCCTATATATTTTGGGTACAGCCAAGTGGCGTGCAGGTTGATCTTCATTTGGGGTTTCTGGGTAGCCCCAGAAGGCAATATTTTCCATTGGAGGGGAGGCAGAGTGCTGCATTATAATTCTGGATTGCCAAACAGGAGGGCTTGTGGGCCATTAGTCTGAGGATGGAAGTCTGAGGACACAAGCTAGGCTTAGGTTTCCGGGTAAGGACATGGCAGGCACAATCTACACACCTGAACCGAGATCTCGTGCATCTGAAGTCAGGGTGAGGATAGGAAGATCACTCAGGTTGGACCTTATGTCCCTGAGGGCCCCTTCATGAAGGGGTGAGGGATCACGAGGCCATGGGTGTTTTCTCACGATGGGAGTTGTGAGAAGCTCCCAACTCCAAAGATTCTTCTGCAGGACAATTTAGACCTGTTGGTTGGCTCCAGGCTAACGATTCCGATCAGGGTTCTAAGGATGGATGGCGGGGTAGGCCACCTCGCATTCCAATTGTCTCCTAGCAACAAGACAAGTTGGATCTGCTGGATCTCGCGGAGCCACCGAATACGCTGAGTTGAAATGGACTCTCCTGTGAATGGGTCCTAATGTGTTTTTGTGTCTATGGATACCTTGGAATGACACGGTGGTACTGGGGCCATGAAGGGTTCTCCTAAACAGAGGCTTTGACATCGCTCCCACGTGCAAGTTTCCCAAGTGTAGATGAGATTTGCTCTGATGGGTGAGTCAAGAAACAGCCATATGCTGATATTGAAATCCAGTCCTCTGAGGAGAGATGCCTGGAAACCAAAGCAATGGATCCGATTAGGGCCTAGGGGCCTGTTCATTCCTTTTTACCTCTGGGGATATCAGTCTACAAGTCTGAGTGCAGGTAGGTTCTCAGATGGGCTCAGATTGCTCCTTTTTGTCCTGGGAAGCCACCAATATTGGGATAGACACAGGGACTTTGGAGGTTTATCCTATTAGTAGCTTTATAGCCATTGGAATGGGTACGCAGAATTCCCTTGGAGAGGGCAAGTAGAGTCCTCAGGTTGGCTCCAGGGGCCTAAGCCTGTAGGCTGTGTAGGCCAGGGCTTTTTGGACAGTTGTCTGAAAACAGAAACTCGGCTTATGTTTCGGGTCATAGGTATGGCAGGACTGTTCTACCGACCATGAGGAGAACTCTTCGGGATATGAAAAAGGGCGAGTGTGAAACTCTTGCTCAAGTATTTATCTCTGGATATCGTGCCATTCATGGTCATGAAATTCCCGGGTGATTTCATGGGAAATGGACGCGTCTTACTCCCTGGAGGTTTGGCCCAGTCCAAAAAGTGTGGGGTCATTCTGTGGGATGGAAGAAGTCCGTTTTTTGTTGTTGTTTTGTTTTGTTTTGTTTTTCAAACTCAGGTGTCCCACCAAATGAGGGATTCCAGAGTAGAGCCCTGCGGAATAGCGATAGGACAACCAGATCTGGTTAAAATTGGGGCCTAGGGACAGCTAGACTTGGGTTTCAGGGCGAGGGCACGGCATGTACGCCCTGAAGATCTTAAGCAATATCTCATGCATCTGAAATCAGAGCGAGGATCAGACATTGGCTCAGCTTGGATTTTATGTTCATGACGGCCCCTTCATAAAGGGAGCCGAATCTCGAGGGCGTGGAGTTTTTCCCACGTTGGGAGTGGTGGGATGCCCCCCCCTAGGATTCCTTCTGCGGGACAATTGAGACCTGTTGGACAGCTCCAGGACATCCCATATGGATTAGTCCAGACCAACGTTCGAGGATGGATGCCTGGGAAGCCCGCCTCGCATTCCAATTGTCTCCTAGCGACAAGACAGTTTAGATCTGATGGCTCTGCAGGAGCAACCGGGGTGGCTGAGTTGAAATGGACTTTCCTGAGGATGGGTCTAATGTGTGTTTGTTTCCATGAGGGCCTTGGAATGGGGCGGTGGCACCGGGACCCTGAAGTATTCTCCTAAGCTTTTGACACAGCTCCCATGCACAAGTTTCCTTGTGGAGACGAGGTTTGTTCTGATGGGTGCCTCAGGAAAACCCCAATGCTGGTATTGGAATCCAGGGTTTTGAGGAGACATGCCTGTAAACCAAAGCAATGGATCCAATTTTGGCCTAGGGTCCTGCCTGGTTCAATCTTCTTCTCTGGGTTCATCCTTCTAGGGTATGAGTGGAGTTAGAAGCTCAGCTGGTGTCAGACTGCCCTTTTTTGTCCCGGGTGACCTATACTATTAGGATGGCCTCAGGGACTTTGGAGGGTTCTCCTCATATGTACGATTTTGGACAATGGAATGGGCAGAATTCCCATGGATTGGTTAGGCACAGTCCTAATGTGTGGCTCCAGGGTCCCCAGCCTGGATGGTGTGTGGCCCAGGACTTTGAGGACAGAAGTCTGAAAACACAAACTCAGCTTATGTTTGGGGACGTAGGTATGGCAGGCCCGATCTACAAACCATGAGAAGACATCTTCAGGATATGAAGATAGTGCGAGTCTGAGGCACTTGCTTAGGCTTTTGTCTCTGGATTTTGTATCAGGGATGGCCGTGGAATGTCGCGGAGGCCTCATGGGCCATGGACGAATCTTGCTCTCTGTGGATTTGGCCCGATCCCAATTGTTTTTCGTCAATCTGTTGGATGGAGTACTCCTTTCAGGGTTGTTACCTCAGGTGTCCCACCAAAAGAGGATTTCCAAAGCTGAGCCCTGGGGAAGAGTGTAGGGACAACACGAACTATGGTTAAAATTTGGGGCCTAGGTGCATGGCAAACCCAATATGCTGTCTCTTCATCCAGCCACTGAGAGGCCTTACCTGAGGACTGGGCTAAGGCTGAGGGTCACAATGTGTGTTTGTGACCAATGTGGCCCGCAAGCATGGGCGGGGCCTCATGGGCCACACTGGTTTCCACTACACTGTACGTTGGACAGCAAGCGAACCACAAGTTTTGGTGCCATTGGGAAGGAGTTCTGATTTCTGCATCATTTTCAAACCTGGGCATTGATTGGAGATAAGGTCTAGGTTCTGAAGTCTGAAAACGGAGGTTGGGAAGGGATAACGACCTAAGGCCATGGGAGGTCTGATGTTCTCAGTTTGTAGCCAGCTGTCTGGGTGGGCCTAGGATGTTCAGGCTCAGGCTGTGTCAGAAAGGGCATTATTGCCCAGGTCATCCTATATATTTTGTGTATATCGAAGTGTCGTGCAGGTTGATCTTCATTTGGGTTTTCTAGTTAGCCCCAGATGGCAATGTATTTCTTCTGCAGGGCAGGTAGAGTGCTGCATTGTAGTTCTGGATTGCCAAACTGGAGGGCTTGTGAGCCAGTAGTCTGTGGACAGAAGTCTGAGGACACAAGCTAGGCTTAGGTTTCTGGGTGAGGACATGGCAGGCACAATCTACAGACCTGAACCGAGATCTCCTGCATCTGAAGTCAGGGTGAGGATCAGACTATCGCTCAGGTTGGACCTTATGTCCCTCATGGCCCCTTTATGAAGGGGCTGGGGATGATGAGGCCATGGGGGATCTCTCACGATGGGAGTTCTGAGAAGCTCCCAACTGCAAAAATTCTTCTGCAGGACAATTGAGACCTGTTGGTTGGCTCCAGGCCAACGATTCTGAGCAGCCTTTTAAGGATGGATGGCAGGATAGGCCACCTCACATTCCAATTGTCGCATAGCAACAAGACAAGTTAGATGTGCTGGATCTCGCAGAGGAAACGAATACGCTCAGTTGAAATGGACTCTCCTGTGGATGGGTCCTAATGTGTTTTTGTGTCTATGGAGACTTTGGAATGAAGCGGTGGCACTGGTGCCCTGAAGGGTTCTCCTAAACGGAGGCTTTGACACCGCTCCCACTTGCACGTTTCCCATGTGTAGATGAGATTTGTACTGATGTGTGAGTCAAGAAACAGCCATATGCTGGTATTGAAATCCAGGCCTCTGAGGAGAGATGCCTGGGAACCAAAGCAATGGATCCGATTAGTGCCTAGGGGCCTGTTCGTTTCTTTTTACCTCTGGGGACATCAGTCTACGGATCTGTGCGCAGGTAGGATCTCAGATGAGCTCAGATTGCTCCTGTTTGTCCTGGGAAGCCACCACTATTGGGATGGCCTCAGGGACTTTGGAGGTTTATCCTATTAGTAGGGTTGTAGCCATTGTAATGGGCACACAGTATTCCCTTGGAGAGGGCAAGTACAGTCCTCAGGTTGGCTCCAGGTGCCTGAACCTGTAGGGTGTTTAGGCCAGGGCTGTTTGGACATTAGTCTGAAGACACAAACTCGGCTTATGTTTCGGGTCATAGGTATGGCAGGAGTAATCTACAGACCTTGAGGAGAACACTTCAGGTTATGAAAAAAGGGCGAGTGTGAGGATCTTGCTCAAGTTTTTGTCTCTGGATATTGTGTCACTCATGGTCGTGAAATTCCCGGGTGACTTCATGGGAAATGGATGAGTCTTATTCTCTGGGGTTTGGCCTCGTCCAAACAGTTTGAGGTCATTCTGTGTGATGGAAGAAGTCCGTGTTCTGTTGTTGTTGATTTGTTTTGTTTTGTTTTTCAACCTCCGGTGTCCCATCAAATGAGGGATTCCAGAGTAGAGCCCTGGGGAGGGGCGAGTGGACAACCAGAAATCTGGTTAAAAATTGGGGCCTAGGGGCATGTCAAGCCCATTATGACATCTAATGGTCCAGCCACTGAGAGGACGTACTAGAGGACAGGACTCACGCTGAGGGTCACAATGCGTGTTTATGCCCTCGTCGCACTCAAGAATGGGCGGGGCCTCAGGGTGAATGCTGGTTTCGCCTACAATGATCATTGGACAACTTTCCAACCACAAGGCTTCTTGCCTTGGGTAAGGAGGAGTTCTGATTTCTGCATCATATTCAACCCTTTCAGGGCTTGGAGTTAAGGTCTAAGTTCTGAAGCCTGAAAAGTTAGGTTGGGAAGAGATAACGAGCTAAGACCATGGCGGGTGTGATGTTCTCAGTGTGCGGTCAGATGTCTCGGTTTTGGTCAGGAGGTCCGGGATCACTCTGTATCAGACAGTGTATTAGTGGCCAGTTTAGACTATCTAATTTGGGTACATTCGAGTGCCGTGTATGTCTATCCTCATTTGGGTTATGTGAGAAACTCCATAGGTCAAAATTTTTCTTCTGGAATGCAGGCAGAATGCTTCATTTTGTGTCCCGAATTTCCAAATGTGAGAGCTTGGGGGCCAGGAGTGTGAGGACGGAAGTCTGAGAACACAAGCTAGTCATAGGTTTCAGGGCGAGGGCAAGGAAAGCCCACTCTGCAGAGCTGCATCGAGATCTCGTGCATCTGAATTCAGGGTGAAGATCAGACGTTGTCTTAGGTTGAAGTTCCTGTCCATGATTTCCCTTTCATAAATGGGGGGGGGGCATCACAAAGCCATCTAGATTTTCCCAGGTTGGGAGTTGTGAGATGCTCCAAAACTCAAGGATTCCTTCTGCTGGACATTTGAGACCTGTTGGATGGCTCCAGGACATCCCATACGGAACGGCGCCAGAGCAGAGCTCTAAGGATGGATGGTTGGGCAGCCCAACTCACATTCCAATTGTCTCCTAGTCAAGACAGGTTCAGTCTGCTCGCTCTGGGGGAGCAACCAACGGAGTTGAGTTGAAATGGAATTTCCTGCGGATGGGTTCTAATGTGGATTTCTGTCCATGGAGACCTTGTAATGGGGCAGTGGCACACAGGCCCTGAAGGATTCTCCTAACTGGAGGTTTTGAGACATCTTCAAAGGATAATTTTCCCATGTGGAGAAGAGATTTGTTCTGATTGCTGCCTCATGAAATCCCCATATGCTAATATTGGAAACCAGGTCTCTGAGGAGAGATACCTGTAACCGAAAGCAATGAATCTGATTCAGGCCTAGGGGCCTGTCTGACTCAATCTTCTTCTCTGGGGACATACATCTACGCTGAGTAGAGGTAGATGCTCAGGTGGTTTCAGATGACCCTTGTTTGTCCTGGGCGGCCTACATTATTGGGATGTCCTTGGGGACTCTGGAGGTTTTTCCTAATTTGTACGATTGTGGACAATGGAATGGGCAGAATTCCCGTGGTATGGACAGGCACAGTCCTGATGTGTGGCTCCAGGGGCCTCAGCCTGAAGGGTCTGTGGGCCAGGAATGTGGGGACAGCAGTCTGAAAACACAAACTCGGCTTAGGTTTGGGAAGTAGGTATGGCAGGCCCGATCTACAGACCGTGAGGAGAACTCTTCGGGATACGACAAAAGAGCGAGTGTGAGGCGCTTGCTCAGACTTTTGTCTCTGGATTTGTTGTCAACGATGGCTGTGGAATCTCGGGGAGGCCTCATGGGCCATGGACGAGACTTCCTCTCTGTGAATTTAGTCAAATCCCAATTGTTTTGGGTCAATCTGAAGGATGGGAGGAGTCCTTTTAGTTTTGTTACCTCAGGTGTCCCACCAAAAGAGGGATTCCAAAGCAGAGCTCTGGGGAGGGATGAATGGACAACCCGAAAAATCCAATTGGGGTGAGGTCGAGAACCGAGCAGGTTGATCCTCATTTGGGGTTTATGGAGATCCCCATAGAGCAACGTTTTTCTTCTGGAGGGCCATCATAGGGCTGCATTTTGGTTCCAGAATTCCAAGTCTTGAGGACATGTTTGCCAGGAGTGTGAGGAAGAAAGTCTGAAAACACAAGGTAGCACGAGGTTTGGGCCCACTGTGCAGAGGCTGAATGGAGATCTCCTGCATCTGAGGTCAGGGCGAGTATCAGATGTTACCTCAAGCTGGAGTTTGTGACCATGACGGCCCCTTCCTGAAGGGGGTGGTGGCGTCATGAGGCCAGGGAGGTTTCCCTACGCTGGGAGTTGTGAGCTGCTCCAAACTTCCACGTTTCCTTCTTCAGAACAGTCGAGTACTATTGGATGGTTCCAGGATGCCCCATACAGAAAGACTCGAGAGCAGGGGCCTAAGCATGGATGCCGAGAAACGCCAACTCACCTTCCCATTGCCTGGTCCAGACAAGGCACGCTCAATCTGCGGGCTCTTGGGTGAGCTACCCAGAAGGCTGAGTTTAAATGGACTTTCCTGAGGATGAGTCATAATGTGGGTTGGTGGCTATGGAGACCTTGGAATGTGGCAGTAGCTAAAGGACTCTGCAGGATTCTCCAACCCGAAGGGTTTGACACAACTCCAACAAGGAAGCTTTCCATGTGCAGATGAGAGGTGTTCTGTCTGGTGCCTCAGGATAGCCCCATATGCTGGTCTTCGAACCCAGGCCTCTGAGGAGTGATACCTGGACACCAAAGCAAGAGTTCATAAAGGGCCTAGGGGCCTGCCTGGTTCAATCTTCTGTCTCTGCGGATATCAGTCTGTGTGTCTGCATGGAGGTAGTAGTTGCTCAGCTGGTGTCATAATGCCCCTGTTTGTCCAGTGCAGCTTGCGGTAGTGGGATGTCCTTGGGGACCTTGAGGTTTCTACTATTTTGTAGAGTTGTGGCCAATGGAACGGGCAGTTTCTTAGGAGAGAGCAGGCACAGTTTGTGGTGTGGCTCCAGAGACCCCAGCCTGGAGGCGGTGTGGGCCACGGCTGTGCAGACAGACATCCAAAAACCCAAACTCCGCTCAGGTTTGGGGCCGAGGTTATGGCAGGCCTGATATACAGTCCGTGAGGGGAGCTCCTCTGGATATGAAAGAAGGGTGAGAGGGAGGCAGTCGCTCAGTCTTTTGTCTCTGGATATTTTGTCCACAATGGCCGTTTAATGTAGGAGTTGCCTCATGGGTCGTAGAAGTCTCCCTCTCTGGTAGTTTGTCCAGCCCCCAAGAGTTTGGGGTCATTCTGTGGGAAGGGAAGAGTCCTGTTTTCTGCTTCATGTGTGCCCCCAGTAGAGGGATTCTGGAGCATAGCAGTGGGTACTGACAACTGGAATACTCGCTCTCTGGTTAAGCCTGGGAGCCTACGGATATGACAAGCCCCATATGCAGGATCTTGGTCCAGCCACTGAGAGGCGTTACTTTAATACGGGACTCACGCTACAGGTCACAATGCATGTCTGTGCCCTAGGCGGCCCTCAAGCACTGGCGTGGCCTTTCCGACAATGCAGGTTTTCCCACATTGAACGTTGGACAACATGCCAACCACAAGGTTTCTGGCCATGGGGAAGGAGGAATTCTAATTTCTGCATCACGTTCACCCCTGGGCAGTGTTTGGAGATAAGGTCTAGGTTTTGAAGCCTGGAGACCGAGGATGGGAAGAGATGACGAACTACAGCCATAGCGGGTCCCTTGTGTCCAGGTTGGAGCCAACTGTCTAGGTGTCGTTTGGGATGTCTTGTCTCAGGCTTTCCAGACAGGGCATTAGTATTCAGGGTAGGTTGTATAATTGCTTTACAGTCGAGTGGCATGCATTAGATAATCATTTGGGGTTTCTTATTAGCAGCATAGGGCAAAGTTTTTCTTCTGGAGGGCAGGCAGAGTGCTGCATTGTGGCTTCGGAATTCCCGAACTGGAGGGCTTGTGGGCCAGGAGAGTGAGGACAGAAGTCTGAGAACACAAGCTAAGCTTTGGTTTCGGGGAATGGAAATGGCAGGAACACTCTGCAGAGCTGAATTGAGATCCCATGGGCCTGAAGTCAGGTCCAGGATCAGACTTTGGCTCAGGTTGGAGTTTCTGTCCATGTTGGCCCCTTCATGAAGGGGGGGAGCATTATGAGGCCCTGGGGGTTTTCCCACTATTAGAGTTGTGAGATGCTCCAAACCGCAAGGATTCCTTCTGTGGGACAATTAAGATTTGTTGGATGGCTCCAGGAAGTCTCATAAGGTATTTTTCCAGAACAGGGTTCTAAGTATGGATGCCTGGGCAGACAGCCTCAATTCCAATTGTCTCCTAGCAACAAGAAACATTTGATCTGCTGGCTTGGGGTAGCATCAGAGGGGGCTGAGTTGGAATGGACTTTCCTGAGGATGGTCTTAAATGAGTTGAAATGGACTTTCCTGAGGATGGTCTTAATGTTGGTTTGAGTCCATTGAGACCTTGGTATGGGGCAGTGGCACCAGGGCCCTGAAGGATTCTCCTAACCAGAGGTGATAACAAAGCTCCAATGAGCAAGTTTTCCATGGGGAGACGAGATTTGTTCTTATTGGTGCCTCAGGAAACCACCATTTGCTGGTATTGGAAATGAGGCCTCTGAGGAGAGATGCCTGGAAACCAAAGCAATGGATCTGATTAGGGCCTAGGGGCCTGTCCGGTTCAATATTCTTCTCTGGGGACATCTTTTGTCTGAGTGGAGGTAGTTGCTCAGCTGGTTTGAGATCACACCTGTTTGTCCTGGGCGGCCTACACTATTGGGATGGCCTCGGTAACTTTGGAGGTGTTTCCTAATTTGCAAGGTTGTGGCCAATGGAATGGGAAGAATTCTCTTGAAAGGGAAGCACAGTCCTGAGGTGTGGCTCCAGGGACCCAAGTGTGGAGCGTGTGTGGTCCAGGGCTATTTGGACAAAAGTCTGAAAACACAAACTCCACTTAGGTTTGGGTCTGTAGGTATGGCCGGCCCGATATATAGACCGTGAGGAGAACTCTTCGGGATATGAACAAAGGGCGAAAGTGAGGTGCTTGCTCATGCTTATATTTTTCTGAATATGTGTCACCGATTGCCATGGAATGTCCGGGTGTCCTCATGGGCCATCGATGAGGCTCCCTTTCTGGGGATTTGACCCAATCCCAAGAGTTTTGGGTCATTCTGTGGGAAGGGAGGAGACCTTTCTGTTTTTTTTTTTTTTTTTTTTTTTTTTTTTACCTCAGGTAGACCACCAAAAGAGGGATTCCACAGCAGAGTCCTGGGGAGGGGCGACTGGACAACCAGACCTCTGGTTAACATTGGGACCTAAGAACATGGCAAGCCCCATATGTGGGCTCTTGGTCCAGACTCTGAGAGGCCTTCCTTGAGCATAGGGCTCACATTGAGTTTCACAATGTGGTTTTCTGCCCAAGGAGCCCCTCATGTCAGGGCGTGGCCTAATGTACCAAGCTGGTTTCTCCTACACTGAACGTTGCACAATATGGCAACCACGAGTTTTCTGGCCATGGTGAAGAAGGAGTTCTAATTTCTGCAACACTTTCACTCCTGGACTGTGATTGGATTTAAGGTCTAGGTTCTGAAGCCTGAAAACTGAGGTTGGCAAGAGATGAAGACCTAAGGACATGGTGTGACTGATGTGCTCAGTGTTCGGCCAGCTGTTGAGTGTGGGTTGGGAGGTGCAGGCTCAGGCTGTGGCAGACAGGGTATTAGTGCCCAGGCTAGACTGTATCATTGGGGTGCAGTCGAGTTTCGTGCAGGTTGGTACTCATTTGTGGTTACTGGGTAGCCCCAGAGGGCAACGTTTTTCTTCTGGAAGGAAGACACAGTGCCACATAGTGGCTCCAGAATTCCCAAACTGGAAGGCTTTGGGCCAGGAGTGTGAGGAAAAAATTCTGAGAACACAAGCCAGACTTAGATATCAGGGTGAGGGTATGGCAGGAACCCTCTGCAGAGATGATTCGAGATCCCGTGTACCTGAAGACAGAGCTAGGATCAGACGTTGGCTCAGGTTGGAGTTTCTGTCCATGACGGCCCCTTCATGAAGGGGAGGGTGTCACGAGGCCATGGAGGTTTTCCCACGATGGGAATTGTGAGATGCTCCAAACCGCAATGATTCCTTCCGTGGGACAGTCGAGACCTGCTGGATGGCTCCAGGACATCCCATAAGGAAGTTATCCAGAGCAGGGTTCTAAGGATGGATGCCTGGACAGCCTGCCTCCCATTCCAGGTGTCTCATAGCGCCAAGGCAAGTTCGATCTGCTGGATCTAGGGGAGTAACCGAGGCGGGTGTGTTGAAATGGGTGAGTTGAGGATGGGTCATAATGTGCATTTGTGTCCATGGAGACCTTGGAATGGGGTGCTTGATCCGGGGCCTTGAGGGATGTTCATAACCGGAGGTTTTGATGGAGCTCTAAAGAGTACGTTTCCTATGTAGAGAAGAGAATTGTTTTGATGAGTGCCTAAGGAATCTCCCATATGCTGGTATTAGAAACCAGGCCTCTGAGGAGAGATGTCTGGAAACAAAAGCAATGGATATGATTAGGGCCTAGGTGCCTGTCCGGTTCAATCTCTTTCCTGGGGATACGTGTCTATGGATCTGAGGGGAGGTAGTTGCTCGGCTTCTGTCAGATCGCCCCTGTTTGTCCTGGGCAGCCCATAATATTGGGAATGGCCTCGGGATTTTGGAGTTTCTCCTAATCTATAGGGTTGTGGCCAATGGAATGGGCAGAAATCCCCTGGAGAGGGCAGGCACAGTTCTGAGTTTGGCTCTAGGGGCCCAGCCTTGCGGGTGTGTGGGCCCGGCCTGTGGGGACAGAAGTCTGAAAACACAAATTCCGCTTAGGTTGGGGACATAGGTATGGCACGCCCAATCTACAGACCGTGATAACACTTCGGGATATGAAAAAGGGTGAGTTTGAGGTGCTTGCTCAGTTTTTGTCTCTGGATTTGTGTCAACAATGTGGGTCGAATGCTGGCGTGGCCTCATGGGTTGTGGACGGCTTTCCTTCTCTGAGGATTTGACCCAATCCCAAGAGTTTGGGTACATTCTGTGGGATGGGAGGAGTCCTTTCTGTTTTTTATTTTATTTTATGTACCTCATGTGTGCCAATAAAAGAGGGATTCTAGAGCAGAATCCTTGGGATGGACAACTAGATAACCCCACCTCTGTTTAAGTTTGGGGGCCTAGGGGCATGGCAAGTCCAATATGTGGGCTCTTGATTCAGACACTGAGAGGTCTTCCTTGAGGACAGGGCTCATGCTGAGGGTCACAATGCCTATTTGTGCCAAACAAGGCCCTCAAGCATGGGAAGGGCCTCATGGGCCACGCTGGATTCTCCTACACTGAACGTTGGAGAATATGCCAACCACAAGGTTTCCGGCCATGGCGAAGGAAGAGTTGTGATTTCTGCATCACGTTCACCCCTGGACAGTGATTGGAGTTTAGGTCTAGGTTCTGAAACCCGAAAACCGAGGTTGGGAAGAGATGAAGTCCTAAGGACCTGATGGGTACAATGAGCTCAGTGTGTGGCTAGCTGTTGAGCGTAGGTCTGGAGGTGTGGGCTCATGCTGTGTCAGACAGGGCTTTAGACAGGGTAGACTGTGTATTTGGGGTGCAGTCGCGTGGCGTTCAGTTGATCCTCATTCGGGTTTCTAGGTAGCTCCATAAGGCAACGTTTTTCTTCTGGAGGGCAGGCAGAGTGCTGCATTGTGGCCCCAGTATTGCCAAACTGTAGGGCTTTTGGGCCAGGGGTGTGAGGACGTTATTCTGAGAACACAAGCTAGGCTTAGTTTTTGGGGTGAGGGCACAGAAAGCACACTCTGCAGACCTGAATCAAGATCTCATGCACCTGAAGCCAGGGCGAATATCAGACGTTTGCTCTGGTTGGAGTTTCTGTCCATGATGGCCCCTTTATAAAGTGGAGCGTCTCAAGAGGCCATGAAGATTTTCCCACAATGGGAGTTGTGAGATGCACCAGACTGCAAAGATTCCTTCTGTGGGACACTTGAGACCTGTTGGATGGCTCTAGGATGTCCCATACGGAACGACTCCAGAGTAGCGTTCTAAGGATGGATGCCTGGGCAGCCCGCCTCCCATTCTAGTTGTCTCCTAGCAACAAGGCAGGTTTGATCTGCAGGCCCTGGGGGAGAAACCAAGGGGGATGAGTTGACATGGACTCTACCGAGGATAGATCATAATGTGGGTTTAAGTCCATGGAGACCTTGGAATGGGGCGCTTGATCCGGGGCCCTGAAAGATTCTCCTAAACAGAGGTTTTTATAGAGCTCCAAAGAGTACATTTCCTATGTGGAGACGAGATTTTTCTATGAGTGCCTCAGTAATCCCCCATTTGCTGGTATTTGTAACCAGGCCTCTGAGGAGAGATGCGTGGAAATAAAAGCAATGGATCTGATTAGGGCCTCAGTGCCTGTCCAGTTCAATCTTATTCTATGGGGATATCTGTCTCTGGGTCTGAGTGGAGGTAGTTTCCTAACTTGTGAAAGATCATCCCTGTTTGTCCTGGGCAGCCAACACTATTCGGATGGCCTCGGGGAATTTGGAGGTTTCTTCTAATCTAAAGGGTTGTGGCCAATGGAAATGGCAGAATTCCCCTGGAAAAGGAAGCCACAGTCCTCAGGTGTGTCTCCAGGGGCCCCAGCTTGGATGGTGTGTGGGCCAGGACTGTGGGGACAGAAGTCTGTAAACACAAACTCAGCTTAGGTTTGGGGATGTATGTATGAAGCCTCGATCTACAGACCGTGAGAATTTTCCGGGCTATGAACAAAGGGCGAGTATGAGGCGTTTGCTCAGGCTTTTGTCTCTGGATTTTGTGCCTACGGTGGCCGTGGAATGTCGGGGTGTCCTCAAGGGCCATGGACAAGTCTTTCCCTGGTGATTTGGCCTGATGCCAAGTGGTTGGGATCATTCTGTGGATGCGAAGAGTCCTTTCTGTATTTTTTTTTTTTTACCTCAGGTATCCCACCAAAGAGGGATTCCAGAGCAGTGCCCTGAGTAGGGGTGACTAGAAATCTCTAACTCTGGTTGAGATTGGGGACTAGGGGCTTGGCAAGCCCCATATGATGGCTGTTGTTCCAGTCACTAAGAGGCTTTACATGAGGATAGGGCTCACGCTGAGAGTCACAATGTGTGTTTGTGCAAATTGTAGCCCTCAGGGATAGGTGGGGCCTCATAGTCCATGCTGCTTTCTCCTACAATGAACGTTGGACCACATGCCAACCACAAGGTTTCGTGCCATGGCGAAGGAGAAGTTCTGATTCTTGTATCACGTTCACTCCTGAGCAGTGAGTGGAGATAAGGTCTAGGTTCTGAAGGTGAAAACTGAGGTTGGGTAGAGATGATGGCCAAAAGACATTGTGGGTTTGATATGCTCAGTGTACGGCCAGCTGTCTGGGTGTTGGACTGGAGGTCTGCCTTCAGGCTTTGTCAGACAGGGCTTTAGTGCACAGGCTAGATTGTATAATTGGGGTATGGTCGAGGGGCATGCAGGTTGTTACTCATTTGGCGTTTCTTGTTAGCCCAATAGGGCAACATTTTTCTTCTGGAGGGCAGGCAGAGTGCTGCATTGTGTCTCCAGTATTGCCAAACTGGAGGGGTGTGACCAGGATTGTGAAGACGGAAGTCTGAGAACACAAGTTAGGCTTAGGTTTCGGGGCGAGGGCACAGCAGGCACACTCTCAAGTGCTGAATCGAGATCTCGTGATTCTGAATTCAGGGCGTGGATCAGACTTTGGCTTAGGATGGAGTTTCTGTGCCTGATGGCCCATTTATGAAGGTGTGGGGCATCATGAGGAAATGGAGGTTTTCTCACAGTGGGATTGTGTGATGCTTCAAACCACAAGGATTCATTCTGCGAGACAGTCAAGACAGGTTGGTTGGATTCAAGACGTCTCATAAAGAAATTCTCCAGAGCAGGGTTCTAAGGATGGATGCCTGGGCAGCCCACCTCGCATTCCAACTGTCTCCTAGTGACAAGGCAGGATTGATCTGCTGGCTCTGGGTGAGCAGCCGACGGGGCTGATTTGAAATGGACTCTCCTGAGGATGGATCATAATGTAAGTTTGTGTCCTTGGAGACCTTGGAATTGGGCCATGGTGCCAGCGCCCTGAAGGATCCTCCTAACCTGAGGTATTGACACAGCTCCAAAGAGCAAGTTTCTCATGTGGAGATGAGATCTGTTCAGATTGTTTCCTTAGGAAACCCCCATATTCTGATATTGGAAACCAGGCCTCTGAGGAGAGATACATAGAAACCAAAGCAATGGATCAGAAGTTGGCTCAGGTTGGAGTTTCTGTCCATGATGGCCCCTTTATAAAGGGGAGCATCTCATGAGGCCATGTAGGTTTTCCCACGATAGGAGTTGTGAGATGCTCCAATCTGCAAGGATTCCTTCTGCAGGACAGTCAAGACCTGTTGGAAGGCTCCCAGGACATCCCATATGGAACGGCGCCAGAGCAGGATTCCAACGATGGATGTCTAGAGAGTCTGCTTTGCATTCCAGTTGTCTCCTAGCGACAAGGCAGGTTTGATATTCTGGCTCTGGGGGAGTAATCAACGGGGCTGAGTTGAAATGTACTCTCCTGCCGAATGGTCATAATGCGGGTTTGTGTCCATGGAGCCCTTGGAATAGGGCGGTGGCTCCGGTTACCTGAAGGTTTCTCCTAACTGGAGGTTTTTACAGAGCTCCAAAGGATAAGTTTCCCATGTGGAGACAAGATTTGTTCTGATTGGTATCTCTGGAATCCCCCATATGCTGGTATTGGAAAACAGGCCTCTGAGGAGAGATGCTTAGAAACAAAAGCAATGGAACCAATTATGTTCTAGGGGCCTGTCCAGTTTAATACCTTTCTATGGGATATCTGTCTACGAGTGAGTTGAGGTCATTGATCAGCTTGTGACAGATCACCCCTCTTTGTACTGGGCGGCCTACACTATTGGAATGGCCTCTGGGACTTTGAGGGATTCTCCTAACTTGTAGGGTTGTGGCCAATGGAATGGGAAGAATTTCTTGGAGAGCACAGGCACAGTCCTGAGGTGTGGCTCCAGGGGCCTCAGCTTGGAGGGTGTGTGGGACAGGGATGTCAGGATAGAAGTCTGAAAACACGGTTTGGGGACGTAGGTATGGCAGCCCCGATCTACAAAAAAAGAGGAGAATTTTTTGGGCTATGACCTAAGGGTGAGGCTTATGTCTCTGGATTTTGTGTCAATAGTGGCCGTGGAATGTCGGGCTGGCCCAATGGGCCATGGAGGAGTCTTTCTCTCTGGGGATGGCCTGATCCCAAGTGATTGGGGTCATTCTGTGGGTGGGAGGAATCCTTTCTGTGTTTACTTACCTCAAATGTCCCACCAAAGAGGGATTCCAGAGCAGAGCCCTGAGTAGGGGTGACTAGATGTCTCTACTTCTGGTTAAGATTGGGTGACTTGGGGCATGGCAGGCCCCATATGTGGACTCATGGACCAGCCACTGAGAGGCTTTACTTGAGGACAGGGCTCAAACTGAGGGTCCCAATGTGTGTTTGTGCCCACCGCAGCTCTTAAGCATGAGCAGGAACTCAGGGACCCTACACTACCCTCAGGGGCCCTACTACTACTCCTGTAGGCACTACAGGGGTCCTACACTGAACTTTGGATAAGATGCCAACCACAAGATTCTGGCGAGAGGGAAGGAGGAGTTATGATTTCTGCATCACGTTCACCCATGGGAAATGAGTAGAGATAAGGTCTAGGTTTCTGTAGCCTGAAAACCAGGTTGGAAAGAGATGGCAACCTAAGGCCATGGCGGTTCAGATGTTCTCAGTGTACGGCAAGCTGTCTGGGTGTCGGTTGGGAATTCAGGCCTCAGGTTGTGTCAGACAGGGCATTAGTGCACAGGCTAGACTATATAATTGGTGTACAGTTGAGTGGCATGCAGGTTTATCCTCATTTGAGGTTTCTGGGTAGACCCATAGGGCAACGTTTTTCTTCTAGAGGGCAGGCAGAGTGCAGCACTGTGTCATCGGAAATCCCAAAATGGAGGGCGTGTGGTCCAGAAGAGTCAGGACGGAAGTCTGAGAACACTAGCTATGCTTAGGTTTTGGGGTGAGGGCACAGCAGGTGCACTCTGAAGAGCTTAATCAAGATCTCGTGCATCTAAATTCAAGACAAGGATCAGCCATTGGTTCAGGTTGGAATTTCATTCCATGATCCGACTTCATGAAGACTGTGGGCATCAGGTGACCTTGGAAGCTTTCCATGATATGGGTTGTGAGGTGGTCCATGAACAAGGACTCCTGTGGGACAGTCGACACCTGTTGAATGGCTCAAGGATGTCCCATAAGGAAAGACGCAAGAGCAGGGTTCTAAGGGTTCTAAGGATCTCTAAGGAGAGATGCCTGGAAACCAAAGCAATAGATCCGATAGGTGCCTATGGGCCTGTTCGTTCCTTTTTACCTCTGGGGATATCAGTCTACGGGTCTGAGTGCAGGTAGGTGCTCAGATGGGCCCAGATTGCCCCTGTTTGTCCTGGGAAGCCACAAATGTTGGGATGGCCTCAGGGACTTTGGAGGTTTATCCTATTAGTAGGGTTTTGGCCATTGGAGAGGGCACATTCAATTCTCTTGGAGAGGGCAAGCACAGTCGTCAGGTTTGCCTCCAGGGGCCTGAGCCTGTAGGGTTTGTAGGCCAGGGCTATTTGGATTGCCAAACTGGAGGGCTTGTGGGCCAGTAGTCTGACAGCTGACCGCACACTGAGCACTTCAGACCCGCCATGGCCTTAGGTCATCATCTCTTCCCTACCTCAGTTTTCATGCTTCAGAACCTAGACCTTATCTCCAATCACTGCCCAGGGGTGACTGTGATGCAGAAATCAGAACTCCTCCTTACCCATGGCAAGAAACCTTGTGGTTGGCATGTTGTCCAACGTTCAGTGTAGGAGAAACCAGCATTCACCCTGAGGGCCCGCCCATTCTTGAGTGCGACGAGGGCATAAACACGCATTGTGACCCTCAGGGTGAGTCCTGTCCTCTAGTACGCCGTCTCAGTGGCTGGCCCATTAGATGTCATAATGGGCTTCACATGTCCCTAGGCCCCAATATTTAATCAGATTTCTGGTTGTCCAGTCGCCCCTCCCCAAGGCTCTACTCTGGAATACCTCATTTGGTGGGACACCTGAGTTTGAAAAACAGAAAAAATCAAATCAACAACAACAGAACAACGGACTTCTTCCATCCCACAGAATGACCCTAAACTCTTTGGACAGGGCCAAACCCCCAGAGAGTAAGACTCGTCCATTTCCCATGAAGTCACCCAGAAATTTCACGACCATGAGTGACACGATATCCAGAGACAAAAACTTGAGCAAGAGCCTCACACTCGCCCTTTTTTCATATCCCGAAGAATTCTCCTCATGGTCTGTAGATCAGTCCTGCCATACCTATGACCTGAAACATAAGCCGAGTTTGAGTTTTCAGACAACTGTCCAAAGAGCCCTGGCCTACACACCCTACAGGCTCAGACCCTGGAGCCAAACCTGACGACTGTGCTTGCACTCTCCAAGGGAATCGTATGTGCCCCTTCCAATGGCCGCAAACCTATTAATAGGATAAACTTCCAAAGTCCCTGAGGCCATCCCAATTTTTGTGGCTTCCCAGACAAACAGGGGCAATCTGGGCCCACCTGAGCACCTACCGGCACTCAGACCCGTAGACTGATGTCCCCAGAGGTAAAAAGGAACGAACAGGCCCCTAGGCACCTATTGCATCCATTGCTTTGGTTTCCAGGCATCTCTCCTCAGAGGCCTGGATTTCAATAACAGCATATGGCTGTTTCTTGACTCACCCATCAGAACAAATCTCATCTACACATGGGAAACTTGCACGATGGAGCTGTGTGAAAGCCTCTTTTTAGGAGAACCCTTCAGGGCCCCAGTGCCACCGCTTCATTCTAAGGTCTCCATAGACACGAATTCATATTAGGACACATCCACGGGAGAGTCCATTTCAACTCAGCTACCTCGGTTGCTCGCCCAGATCCAGCAGATCTAACATGTCTCGTTGCTTGGAGAAAATTGGAATGTGAGGTGGTCTACTCAGCCATCTATCCTTAGAACCCTGCTCGGAATCATTGTCCTGAGCCAACCAACAGGTCTCAATTGTCCTGCAGAAGAATCTTTGCAGTTGGAAGCTTCTCAGAATTCCCATCGTGGGAAAACACCCATGGCCTCGTGATCCAAACCCCTTTCAAGAAGGGGCCATCAGGGACAGATTGTCCAGCCTGAGCGATCGTCTGATCCTCGCCCTGACTTCAGATGCACGAGATCTCGATTCAGGTCTGTAGATTGTGCCTGCCATATCCTCACCCAGAAACCTAGGCCTAGCTTGGGTTCACAGACTTCCGTCCTCAGACTACTGGCCCACAAGCCCTCCAGTTTGGCAATTCAGAACTACAATGCAGCACTCTGCCTGGCCTCCAGAAGAAAAACATTGCCTTCTGGGGTTACCAGAATCCCCAATTGAGGATCAACCTGCACGCCATTCTGCTCTACCCCAAATATATAGGCTGACCTGGGCACTAATGCCCTTTCTGACACAGCCTGAGCCTGGACCTCCTGGCCCCACCCAGACAGCTGGCCGCACACTGAGCACATCGGACCCGTCATGGCCTTAGGTCGTATCTCTTCTCAACCTGGGTTTTCAGGCTTCAGATCCTAGACCTTATCTCCTATCAAGGCATGGATTTGAAATCAGAACTCTTTCCCCATGGCAAGAAACCTTGTGGTTGGCATGTTGTCCAAGGTTCAGTGTAGTTGAAACCAGTGTGGCCCATGAGGCCCCGCCCATGCTTGTGGGCCCCATTGGTCACAAACACACATTGTGACCCTCAGCCTGAGCCCAGTCCTCAGGTAAGGCCTCTCATTGGCTGGATGGAGAGACAGCATATTGGGCTTGCCATGCCCCTAGGCCCCAATTTTTAACCGTAGCTCGGGTTGTCCCTTCAGTCTTCCACAGGGCTCTGCTTTGGAATTCCTCTTTGGTGGGACACCTGACGAAACAAACCTGAAAGGAGTCCTCCCATCCCACAGATTGACGAAAAACAATTGGGATCGGGCCAAGTCCACAGAGAGCAAGATTCATCCATGGCCCATGAGGCCTCCGCAACATTCCACGGCCATCGCTCATACAAAATCCAGAGAGAAAAGCCTGAGCACGCCCCTCAGACTCGCTCATTCTTCATATTCTGAATAGTTCTTCAGATAAGAACCTACACGGCACTCGAATGCACCCAAAATATATAGTCTAACATGGGCACTAATGCACTGTCTGACAACATGAGCCCGGACCTCGTGACCAAAACCCAGACAGCTGACCGCACACTGAGCCCATCAGACCCGCCATGGCCTTAGGTCATCATCTCTTCCCTACCTCAGTTTTCAGGCTTCAGAACCTAGATCTTATCTCCAATCACTTCCCACGGGTCAACGTGATGTAGAAATCAGATATCTTCCTTACCCAATGCAAAAAACCTTGTGGTTGGCATGTTGTCCAACATTCAGTGTAGGAGAAACCAGCATTCACCCTGAGGCCCCACCCATTCTTGAGTGCGACGAGGGCATAAACAACCATTGTGACCCTCAGCGTGAGTCCTGTCTTCTAGTACGTCCTCTCAGTGGCTGGACCATTAGATATCATAATGGGCTTGACATGTCCCTAGGCCCCAATTTTTAACCAGATTTCTGGTTGTCCAGATGCCCCTCCCCAGGGCTCTACTCTGGAATCCCTCATTTGGTGGGACACCCGAGGTTGAAAAACAACAACAACAAAAAAAACAAATCAACAACAACAGAACAACGGACTTCTTCCATCCCACAGATTGACCCCAAAATCTTTGGACGGTGCCAAAACCCCAGAGAGTAAGACTCGTCCATTTCCCATGAAGTCACCCGGAAATTTCACGACCATGAGTGACACGATATCCAGAGACAAACACTTGAGCAAGAGCCTCACACTCGCCCTTTTTTCATATCCCGAAGAGTTCTCCTCATGGTCTGTAGATCTATCCTGGCATACCTATGACCCGAAACATAAGCCGAGTTTGAGTTTTCAGACAACTGTCCAAACAGCCCTGGCCTACACACCCTACAGGCTCAGGCCCCTGGAGCCAAACCTGAAGACTGTGCTTGCCCTCTCCAAGGGAATTGTATGTGCCCATTCCAATGGCCACAACCCTACAAAAAGGATAAACCTCTAAAGTACCTGAGGCCATCCCAATATTTGTGGCTTCCCAGGACAAACGGGGCAATCTGGGCCCATCTGAGCACCTACCGGCACTCAGACACATAGACTGTTGTCCCCAGAAGTAAAAAGGAACGAACAGGCCCCTAGGCTCGTATCGGATCCATTGGTTTGGTTTCCAGGCATCTCTCCTCAGAGGCCTGGATTTCAATAACAGCATATGGCTGCTTTTTGACACACCCATCAGAACAAATCTCATCTACACATGGGAAACTTGCATGAAGGATCTGTGTGAAAGCCTCTCTTTAGGAGAACCCTTCAGGGCCCCAGTGCCACCGCTTCATTCCAAGGTCTCCATAGACACAAAATAATATTAGGACACATCCACGTGAGAGTCCATTTCAACTCAGCCTCCTTTGTTGCTCCCCCAGATCCGGATGATCTTACTTGTCTTGTTGCTTGGAGACAATTGGAATGCGAGGTGGGCTACGCAGCCATCCATCCTTAGAACCCTGCTCGGAATCATTGTCCTGGAGCCAACCAACAGGACTCAATTGTCCTGCAGAAGAATCTTTGCAGTTGGGAGCTTCTCACAACTCCCATCGTGGGAAAACCACCAAAGCCTCGTGATCCACGCCCCCTTTAAGAAGTGGCCATCAGGGACAGAATGTCCAAACTGAGCGTTCGTTTGATCCTCGCCCTGACTTCAGATGCACGAGATCTCGATTCAGGTCTGTAGATTGTGACTGCCATATCCTCACCCAGAAACCTAGTCCTAGCTTGGGTTCTCAGACTTCCGTCCTCAGACTGCTGGCCCACAAGCCCTCCAGTTTGGCAATCCAGTACTACAATGCAGCACTCTTCCTGCCCTCCAGAAGAAAAACATTGCCTCAGGCTACCCAGAAACACCAAATGAGGATCAATGGGGCACGCCTTTCGGCTGTACCCCAAATATACGGGCTGACCAGGGCACTTGTGCCCTTTCTGACACAGCCTGAGCCTGGACCTCCTGGACTCTCCCAGACAGCTGGCCCAACACTGAGCACATCGGACCCGTCATGGCCTTAGGTCGTCATCTCTTCTCAACCTGGGTTTTCAGGCTTCAGAACCTAGACCTTATCTCCAATCACTGCCCATGGGTGACTGTGATGCAGAAATCAGTACTCTTCCTTACCCATGGCAAGAAACCTTGTGGTTGGCATGTTGACCAACGTTTAGTGTAGGAGAAACCAGCATTCATCCTGAGGCCCTGACCATTCTTGAGTGCGACGAGGGCATAAACACTCATTGTGAACCTCAGCGTGAGTCCTGTCCTCTAGTATGTACTCTCAGAGGCTGGACCATTAGATGTCATAATGGGCTTGACATGTCCAGAGGCTCCAATTTTTAACCAGATTACTGGTTGTCCAGTCGCCCCTCCGCTGGGCTCTACTCTGGAATCCCTCATTTGGTGGGACACCTGAGGTTAAAAAACAAAACAAGACAAATCTACAACAGAACAACGGATTTCCTCCATCCCACAGAATGAAACCAAACTCTTTGGACGGGGCCAAACCCCCAGCAATTAAGACTAATCCATTTCCCATGAAGTCACCCGGAAATTTCACGACCATGAGTGACACGATATCCAGAGACAAAAACTCGAGCAAGAGCCTCACACTCGCCCTTTTTTCATATCCTGAAGAGTTCTCCTCATGGTCTGTAGATCAGTCCTGCCATACCTATGACCCGAAACATACGCCGAGTTTGTGTTTTCAGACAACTGTCCAAACAGCCCTGGCCTACACACCCTACAGGCTCAGGCCCCTGGAGCCAAACATGAAGACTGGGCTTGCCCTCTCCATGGCAATTGTATGTGCCCATTCCAATGGCCACAACCCTACTAATAGGATAAACATCCAAAGGCCCTGAGTCCATCCCAATATTTGTGGCTTCCCAGGACAAACAGGGGCAATCTGGGCCCTTCTGAGCACCTACCTGCACTCAGACCCGTAGACTGATGTCCCCAGAGGTAAAAAGGAACGAACAGGCCCATAGGCACCTATCGGATCTATTGCTTTCGTTTCCAGGCATCTTTCCTTAGAGATCCTTAGAACCATTAGAACCCTGCTCTTGCGTCTTTCCTTATGGGACATCCTTGAGCCATCCAACAGGTGTCGACTGTCCCACAGCGGTCCTTGTTCATGGACCACCTCACAACTCATATCATGGAAAGCTTCCTAGGTCACATGATGCCCCCAATCTTCATGGATGCGGATCATGGAAAGAAACTCCAACCTGAGCCAACGGTTGAGCTTCGCCTTGACTTCAGATGCACGAGATCTTGATTAAGCTCTTCAGAGTGCACCTGCTGTGCCCTCACCCCAAAACCTAAGCATAGCTAATGTTCTCAGACTTCCGTCCTCTCTCTCCTGGACCACACGCCCTCCATTTTGGGATTTCCGATGACACAGTGCTGCACTCTGCCTGCCCTCTAGAAGAAAAACGTTGCCCTATGGGTCTACCCAGAAACCTCAAATGAGGATAAACCTGCATGCCACTCAACTGTACACCAATTATATAGTCTAGCCTGTGCACTAATGCCCTGTCTGACACAACCTGAGGCCTGAATTCCCAACCGACACCCAGACAGCTTGCCGTACACTGAGAACATCTGAACCGCCATGGCCTTAGGTTGCCATCTCTTTCCAACCTGGTTTTCAGGCTACAGAAACCTAGACCTTATCTCTACTCATTTCCCATGGGTGAACGTGATGCAGAAATCATAACTCCTCCTTCCCTCTCGCCAGAATCTTGTGGTTGGCATCTTATCCAAAGTTCAGTGTAGGACTCCTGTAGGGCCTACAGGAGTAGTAGTAGGGCCCCTGAGGTTAGTGTAGGGTCCCTGAGGCCCTGCCCATGCTTAAGAGCTGCGGTGGGCACAAACACACATTGGGACCCTCAGTTTGAGCCCTGTCCTCAAGTAAAGCCTCTCAGTGGCTGGACCATGAGTCCACATATGGGGCCTGCCATGCCCCAAGTCACCCAATCTTAACCAGAGGTAGAGACATCTAGTCACCCCTACTCAGGGCTCTGCTCTGGAATCCCTCTTTGGTGGGACATTTGAGGTAAGTAAACACAGAAAGGATTCCTCCCACCCACAGAATGACCCCAATCACTTGGGATCAGGCCATCCCCAGAGAGAAAGACTCCTCCATGGCCCATGAGGCCAGCCCGACATTCCACGGCCTCTATTGATACAAAATCCAGAGACATAAGCCTCACCCTTAAGTCATAGCCCAAAAAATTCTCCTCATAGTCTGTAGATCGGGCCTGCCAAACCTACGTTCCCAAACCGTGTTTTCAGACTTCTATCCTGACATCCCTGTCCCACACACCCTCCAGGCTGAGGCCCCTGGAGCCACACCTCAGGACTGTGCCTGCCCTCTCCAAGGAAATTCTTCCCATTCCATTGGCCACAACCCTACAGATTAGGAGAAACCTCCAAAGCCCCAGAGGCCATTCCAATAGTGTAGGCCGCCCAGTACAAAGAGGGGTGATCTGTCACAAGCTGACCAACGACCTCAACTCACTCGTAGACAGATATCCCATAGAAAGGTATTAAACTGGACAAGCCCCTAGAACGTAATTGGTTCCATTGCTTTTGTTTCTAAGCATCTCTCCTCAGAGGCCTGTTTTCCAATACCAGCATATGGGGGATTCCAGAGATACCAATCAGAACAAATCTTGTCTCCACATTGGAAACTTATCCTTTGGAGCTCTGTAAAAACCTCCAGTTAGGAGAAACCTCCAGGTAACCGGAGCCACCGCCCTATTCCAAGGTGTCCATGGACACAAACCCGCATTATGACCATTCGGCAGGAGAGTACATTTCAACTCAGCCCCGTTGATTACTCCCCCAGAGCCAGAATATCAAACCTGCCTTGTCGCTTGGAGACAACTGGAATGCAAGCAGACTGTCTAGGCATCCATCGTTGGAATCCTGCTCTGGCACCGTTCCATATGGGATGTCCTGGGAGCCTTCCAACAGGTCTTGACTGTCCTGCAGAAGGAATCCTTGCAGATTGGAGCATCTCACAACTCCTATCGTGGGAAAACCTACATGGCCTCATGAGATGCTCCCCTTTATAAAGGGGCCATCATGGACAGAAACTCCAACCTGAGCCAACTTCTGATCCATTGCTTTGCTTTCTATGTATCTCTCCTCAGAGGTCTGGTTTCCAATATCAGAATATGGGGGTTTCCTAAGGAAACAATCAGAACAGATCTCATCTCCACATGAGAAACTTGCTCTTTGGAGCTGTGTCAATACCTCAGGTTAGGAGGATCTTTCAGGGCGCTGGCACCATGGCCCAATTCCAAGGTCTCCAAGGACACAAACTTACATTAAGATCCATCCTCAGGAGAGTCCATTTCAAATCAGCCCCGTCGGCTGCTCACCCAGAGCCAGCAGATCAAACCTGCCTTGTCACTAGGAGACAGTTGGAATGCGAGGTGGGATGCCCAGGCATCCATCCTTAGAACCCTGCTCTGGAGAATTTCTTTATGAGACGTCTTGAATCCAACCAACCTGTCTTGACTGTCTCGCAGAATGAATCCTTGTGGTTTGAAGCATCACACAATCCCACTGTGAGAAAACCTCCATTTCCTCATGATGCCCCACACCTTCATAAATGGGCCATCATGGACAGAAACTCCATCCTAAGCCAAAGTCTGTTCCGCGCCCTGAATTCAGAAGCACGTGATCTCGATTCAGCACTTGAGAGTGTGCCTGCTGTGCCCTCGCCCCGAAACCTAAGCCTAACTTGTGTTCTCAGACTTCCGTCTTCACAATCCTGGCCACACCCCTCCAGTTTGGCAATACTGGAGACACAATGCAGCACTCTGCCTGCCCTCCAGAAGAAAAATGTTGCCCTATAGGGCTAACCAGAAACACCAAATGAGTAACAACCTGCATGCCCCTCGACCATGCCCCAATTATACAATCTAGCCTGTGCACTAAAGCCCTGTCTGACACAGCCTGAAGGCAGACCTCCAGTCCAACACCCAGACAACTGGCCGTACACTGAGCATATCAAACCCACAATGGCCTTTGGCCATCATCTCTACCCAACCTCAGTTTTCACCTTCAGAACCTAGACCTTATCTACACTCACTGCTCAGGAGTGAACGTGATACAAGAATCAGAACTTCTCCTTCGCCATGGCAAGAAACATTGTGGTTGGCATGTTGTCCAACGTTCATTGTAGGACAAAGCACCATGTACTATGAGGCCCCACCTATCCCTGAGGGCTACAATTTGCACAAACACACATTGTGACCCTCAGCGTGAGCCCTATCCTCATGTAAAGCCTCTTAGTGACTGGAAGAACAGCCCACATATGGGGCTTGCCAAGCCCCTAGTCCCCCAATCTCAACCAGAGTTAGAGATGTCTAGTCACACCTACTCAGGGCACTGCTCTGGAATCCCTCTTTGGTGGGACACCTGAGGTAAAAAAAAAATACAGAAAGGACTCTTCCCATCCACAGAATGATCCCAACCACTTGGGATCAGGCCAAATCACCAGAGAAAGACTTGTCCATGGCCCTTGAGGACACCCCGACATTCCACGGCCACCGTAGGCACAAAATCCGGAGACAAAAGCCTGAGCAAACGCCACATACTCGCCCTTTGTTCATAGCCCGGAAAAATCTCACGGTCTGTAGATCGAGCCTTCATACATACATCCCCAAACCTAAGCTGAGTTTGTGTTTTCAGACTTCTGTCCCCACAGTCCTGGCCCACACACCATCCAAGCTGGGGCCCCTTGAGCCACACCTGAGGACTGTGGCTTCCCTCTCCAGGGGAATTCTGCCATTTCCATTGGCCACAACCCTATAGATTAGGAGAAACCTCCAAACTCCCCGAGGCCATCCCAATAGTGTTGGCTGCCCGGGACAAACAGGGATGATCTTTCACAAGTTAGGAAACTACCTCCACTCAGACCCAGAGACAGATATCCCCATAGAATAAGATTGAACTGGACAGGCACTTAGGCCCTAATCAGATCCATTGCTTTTGTTTCCAGGCATCTCTCCTCAGAGGCCTGGTTACCAATACCAGCATATGGGGGATTACTGAGGCACTCATAGAAAAATCTCGTCTCCACATAGGAAATGCACTCTTTGGAGCTCTATAAAAACCTCTGTTTAGGAGAATCTTTCAGGGCCCCGGATCAAGCGCCCCATTCCAAGGTCTCCATGGACTTAAACCCACATTATGATCTATCCTCGGTAGAGTCCATGTCAACTCATCCCCCTTGGTTTCTCCCCCAGGGCCTGCAGATCAAACCTGCCTTGTTGCTAGGAGACAACTAGAATGGGAGGCGGGCTGCCCAGGCATCCATCCTTAGAACCCTACTCTGGAGTCGTTCCGTATGGGACATCCTAGAGCCATCCAACAGGTCTCAAGTGTCCCACAGAAGGAATCTTTGCAGTCTGGTGCATCTCACAACTCCCATTGTGGGAAAATCTTCATGGCCTCTTGAGACTCTCCACTTTATAAAGGGGCCATCATGGACAGAAACTCCAACCTGAGCAAACGTCTGATATTCGCGCTGGCTTCAGGTGCATGAGATCTTGATTCAGTTCTGCAGAGTGTGCCTTCTGTGCCCTCACCCCAAAAACTAAGCCTAGCTTGTGTTCTCAGACTACCGTCCTCACACCCCTGGCCCAAAAGCCCTACAATTTGGCAATACTGGGGCCACAATGCAGCACTCTGCCTGCCCTCCAGAAGAAAAACGTTGCCTTATGGAGCTACCTAGAAACCCGAATGAGGAACAACTGAACGCCACTCGACTGCACCCGAAATATACAGTCTACCCTGTCTAATGCCCCGTTCTGACACAGCATGAGCCCACACCTCCAGACCTACGCTCAACAGCTAGCCACACACTGAGCTCATTGTACCCATCAGGTCCTTAGGTCTTCATGTCTTCCCAACCTCGGTTTTCGGGTTTCAGAACCTAGACCTAAACTCCAATCACTGTCCAGGGGTGAACGTGATGCAGAAATCACAACTCTACCTTCGCCATGGCCGGAAACCTTGTGGTTGGCATATTCTCCAACGTTCAGTGTAGGAGAATCCAGCGTGGCCCATGAGGCCCTTCCCATGCTTGAGGGCCTTGTTGGGCACAAATAGGCATTGTGACCCTCATCATGAGCCCTGTCCTCAAGGAAGACCTCTCAGTGTCTGAATCAAGAGCCCACATATTGGACTTGCCATGCCCCTAGGCCCCCAAACTTAAACAGAGGTGGGGTTATCCAGTTGTCCCTACCAAGGACTCTGCTCTGGAATCCCTCTTTTATTGGCACACATGAGGTACATAAAAAAAATAAAAAAACAGAAAGGACACCTCCCATCCCACAGAATGTACCCAAACTCTTGGGATTGGGTCAAATCCTCAGAGAAGGAAAGCCGTCCACAACCCATGAGGCCATGCCAGCATTCGACCCACATTGTTGACACAAATCCAGAGACAAAACCTGAGCAAGCACCTCAAACTCACCGTTTTTCATATCCCGAAGTGTTATCACGGTCTGTAGATTGGGCGTGCCATACCTATGTCCCCAATCCTATCGGAATTTGTGTTTTCAGACTTCTGTCCCCACAGGCCTGGCCCACACACCCTCAAGGCTGGGCCCCTAGAGCCAAACTCAGAACTCTGCTTGCCCTCTCCAGGGGATTTCTGCCCATTCCATTGGCCACAACCCTATAGATTAGGAGAAACTCCAAAATCCCGAGGCCATTCCCAATATTATAGGCTGCCCAGGACAAACAGGGGCGAACTGACAGAAGCCGAGCAACTACCTCCCCTCAGATCCATAGACACGTATCCCCAGGAAAGAGATTGAACCGGACAGGCACCTAGGCCCTAATCATATCCATTGCTTTTGTTTCCAGGCATCTCTCCTCAGAGGCCTGGTTTCCAATACCAGCATATGGGAGATTCCTTAGGCACTCATCAAAACAATTCTCTTCTCTACATAGGAAACGTACTCTTTAGAGCTCCATCAAAACCTCCGGTTATGAACATCCCTCAAGGCCCCGGATCAAGCACCCCATTCCAAGGTCTCCATGGACACAAATGCACATTATGACCCATCCTCAACTCACCCATTTCAACACACCCGCCTCGGTTACTCCCCTAGATCCAGCAGATCGAACTTGCCTTGGCGCTATGAGACACCTGGATTGGGAGGCAGGCTGCCCAGGCATCCATCCTTAGAACCCTGCTCTGGATAACTTCCTTATGGGATGTCCTGGAGCCATCCAGCAGGTCTCGACTGTCCCACGGAAGGAATCATTGCGGTTTGGAGCATCTCACAATTCCCATCGTGGGAAAACCTCCATGGCCTCGTGACACCCTCCCCTTCATGAAGGGGCCGTCATGGACAGAAACTCCAACCTGAGCCAACGTCTGATCCTAGCTCTGTCTTCAGGTACACGGGATCTCGAATCATCTCTGCAGAGGGTTCCTGCCATCCCCTCACCCCGAAATCTAAGTCTGGCTTGTGTTCTCAGAATTTTTTCCTCACACTCCTGGCCCAAAGCCTTCCAGTTTGGGAATTCTGGAGCCACTATGTGGCACTGTATCTTCCTTCCAGAAGAAAAACGTTGCCCTCTGGGGCTACCCAGTAACCACAAATGAGTACCAACCTGCACGAAACTCGACTGCACCCCAATGATACAGTCTAGCCTGGGCACTAATACCCTGTCTGCCACAGCCTGAGCCTGCACCTCTCAACCCACACTCAACAGCTGGCCGAACACTGAGCACATCAGACACACCATGGCCTTAGGTATTCATCTCTTGCCAACCTCAGTTTTCAGGCTTCAGAACCTAGACCTTAAATCCAATCACAGTCCAGGAGTGAAAGTGTTGCAGAAATTAGAACTCCTTCTTCCCCATGGCCAGAAAACTTGCGGTTGCCATATTGTGCAACGTTCAGTGTAGGAGAAACCAGCATGGTACATTAGGCCACGCCCTGACTTGAGGGGCTCATTGGGCACAAAATCACATTGTGAAACTCAATGTGAGCCCTATGCTCAAGGAAGGCCTCTCAGTGTCTGGACCAAGAGCCCACATATGGGGCTTGCCATGTTCTTAGGGCCCAAAGTTAACTAGAGTTCTGATTGTCCAGTCTCCCCTCCCCAGGACTCTGCTGTGGAATCCCTCTTTTGGTGGTCTACCTGAGGTAAAAAAAAAAAAAAAAAAAAAAACAGAAAGGCCTCCTCCCTTCCCACAGAATGACCCAAAACTCTTGGGATTGCGTCAAATCCCCAGAAAGGGAGCCTCATCGATGGCCCATGAGGACACCCGGACATTCCATGGCAATCGGTGACACATATCCAGAAAAATATAAGCATGAGCAAGCACCTCACTTTCGCCCTTTGTTCATATCCCGAAGAGTTCTCCTCACGGTCTATATATCGGGCCGGCCATACCTACAGACCCAAACCTAAGTGGAGTTTGTGTTTTCAGACTTTTGTCCAAATAGCCCTGGACCACACACGCTCCACACTTGGGTCCCTGGAGCCACACCTCAGGACTGTGCTTCCCTTTCAAGAGAATTCTTCCCATTCCATTGGCCACAACCTTGCAAATTAGGAAAAACCTCCAAAGTTACCGAGGCCATCCCAATAGTGTAGGCCGCCCAGGACAAACAGGTGTGATCTCAAACCAGCTGAGCAACTACCTCCACTCAGACAAAAGATGTCCCCAGAGAAGAATATTGAACCGGACAGGCCCCTAGGCCCTAATCAGATCCATTGCTTTGGTTTCCAGGCATCTCTCCTCAGAGGCCTCAATTCCAATACCAGCAAATTGTGGTTTCCTGAGGCACCAATAAGAACAAATCTCGTCACCCCATGGAAAACTTGCTCATTGGAGCTTTGTTATAACCACTGGTTAGGAGAATCCTTCAGGGCCCTGGTGCCACTGCTCCATACCAAGGTCTCAATGGACGCAAACCACCATTAAGACCATCCTCAGGAAAGTCCATTTCAACTCATTTAAGACCATCCTCAGGAAAGTCCATTCCAACTCAGCCCCCTCTGATGCTACCCCAAGCCAGCAGATCAAACGTTTCTTGTTGCTAGGAGACAATTGGAATTGAGGCTGTCTGCCCAGGCATCCATACTTAGAACCCTGTTCTGGAAAAATACCTTATGAGACGTCCTGGAGCCATCCAACAAATCCTAATTGTCCCACAGAAGGAATCCTTGCGGTTTGGAGCATCTCACAACTCTAATAGTGGGAAAAACCCCATGGCCTCATAATGCCCCCCCCCCTTCATGAAGGGGCCAACATGGACAGAAACTCCAACCTGAGCCAAAGTCTGATCCTCGACATGACTTCAGACTCATGAGATCTCAATTCAGCTCTGCAGAGTGTGCCTGCCATGTCCATTCCCCGAAACCTAAGCCTAGCTTGTGTTCTCAGACTTCCGTCCTCACTCTCCTGGCCCACAAGCCCTCCAGTTTGGGAATTCCGAAGCCACAATGCAGCACTCTGCCTGCCCTCCAGAAGAAAAACTTTGCCCTATGCTGCTAATAAGAAACCCCAAATGATTATCTAATGCATGCCACTCGACTGTAAAGCAATTATACAGCCTACCCTGAATACGAATGCCCTGTCTGGCACAGCCTGAGACAAGACATCCCAAACGACACCTAGACGCTGGCTCCAACCTGGACACAAGGGACCCGCTATGGCTGTAGTTCGTCATCTCTTCCCAACCTCGGTTTTCAGGCTTCAGAACCTAGACCTTATCTCCAATCACTGCCCATGGGTGAACGTGATGCAGAAATTAGAATTCCTCCTTCCCCATGGCCAGAAACCTTGTGGTTGGCATGTTGTCCAACGATCACTGTGGTAAAACCTGCATTGTCGGAAAGGCCACGCCAGTGCTTGAGGGCCGCCTAGGGCACAGACATGCATTGTGACCTGTAGCGTGAGTCCCGTATTAAAGTAACGCCTCTCAGTGGCTGGACCAAGATCCTGCCTATGGGGCTTATCATATCCATAGGCCCCCAGGCTTAACCAGAGAGCGAGTATTCCAGTTGTCATTACCCACTGCTATGCTCCAGAATCCCTCTACTGGGGGGACACATGAAGCAGAAAACAGGACTCTTCCCTTCCCACAGAATGACCCCAAACTCTTGGGGGCTGGACAAACTACCAGAGAGGGAGACTTCTACGACCCATGAGGCAACTCCTACATTAAACGGCCATTGTGGACAAAATATCCAGAGACAAAAGACTGAGCGACTGCCTCCCTCTCACCCTTCTTTCATATCCAGAGGAGCTCCCCTCACGGACTGTAGATCAGGCCTGCCATAACCTCGGCCCCAAACCTGAGCGGAGTTTGGGTTTTTGGATGTCTGTCTGCACAGCCGTGGCCCACACCGCCTCCAGGCTGGGGTCTCTTGAGCCACACCACAAAACTGTGCCTGCTCTCTCCTAAGAAACTGCCCGTTCCATTGGCCACAACTCTACAAAATAGTAGAAACCTCAAGGTCCCCAAGGACATCCCACTACCGCAAGCCGCACTGGACAAACAGGGGCATTATGACACCAGCTGAGCAACTACTACCTCCATGCAGACACACAGACTGATATCCGCAGAGACAAAAGATTGAACCAGGCAGGCCCCTAGGCCCTATTATGAACTCTTGCTTTGGTGTCCAGGTATCACTCCTCAGAGGCCTGGGTTCGAAGACAAGCATATGGGGCTATCCTGAGGCACCAGACAGAACACCTCTCATCTCTGCATGGAAAGCTTCCTTGTTGGAGTTGTGTCAAACCCTTCGGGTTGGAGAATCCTGCAGAGTCCCTTAGCTACTGCCACATTCCAAGGTCTCCATAGCCACCAACCCACATTATGACTCATCCTCAGGAAAGTCCATTTAAACTCAGCCTTCTGGGTAGCTCACCCAAGAGCCCGCATATTCAGCATGCCTTGTCTCGACCAGGCAATGGGATGGTTAGTTCTCGTTTCTGGGCATCCATGCTTAGGCCCCTGCTCTCGAGTCTTTCTGTATGGGGCATCCTGGAACCATCCAATAGTACTCGACTGTCCTGAAGAAGGAAACGTTGAAGTTTGGAGCAGCTCACAACTCCCAGCGTAGGGAAACCTCCCTGGCCTCATGACGCCCCAACCCCCTTCAGGAAGGGGCCGTCATGGACACAAACTCCAGCTTGAGGCAACATCTGATACTCGCCCTGACCTCAGATGCAGGAGATCTCGATTCAGCCTCTGCACAGTGGGCCCAAACCTCGTGCTACCTTGTGTTTTCAAACTTCCTTCCTCACACTCCTGGCAAACATGTCCTCAAAACTTGGAATTGTGGAACCAAAATGCAGCCCTATGCTGGCCATCCAGAAGAAAAACGTTGCTCTATGGGGATCTCCATAAACCCCAGATGAGGATCAACCTGCTCGGTTCTCGACCTCACCCCAATTGGATTGTTCGGGTTGTCCATTCATCCCTCCCCAGAGCTCTGCTTCGGAATCCCTCTTTTGGTGGGACACCTGAGGTAACAAAACTAAAAGGACTCCTCCCATCCTTCAGATTGACCCAAAACAATTGGAATTGGACCAAATTCACAGAGAGGAAGTCTCGTCCATGGCCCATGAGGCCTCCCCGAGATTCCACAGCCATCGTTGACAACAAATCCAGAGACAAAAGTCTGAGCAAGCGCCTCACACTCGCTCTTTTGTCGTATCCCGAAGAGTTCTCCTCACGGTCTTTAGATCGGGCCTGCCATACCTACTTCCCAAACCTAAGCCGAGTTTGTGTTTTCAGACTTCTGTCCCCACATTCCTGGCCCACATACCCTCCAGGCTGGGGACCCTGGAGCCACACATTACGACTGTGCCTACCCAATCCATGGGAATTCTGCCCATTCCATTGTCCAAAATCGTACATATTAGGAGAACCCTCCAAAAGCCCTGAGGCCATCCCAATAGTATAGGTCGCCCGGGACAAAAAAGGTCAGCCTGACACCAGCTGAGCATCTAACTCCACTCATACCCTAGATGGATGTCCCCAGAGAAGAAGATTGAACCAGACAGGACCCTAGGCCAAAATCGGATCCATTGCTTTGGTTTACAGGCATGTCTCCTCAAGAACCTGGATTCCAATACCAGCATTGGGGTTTTCCTGAGGCACCCATCAGAACAAACCTCGTCTCCACAAGGAAACTTGTGCATGGGAGCTATGTCAAAAGCTTAGGAGAATACTTCAGGGTCCCGGTGCCACCGCCCCATTCCAAGGCCCTCATGGACACAAACACACAATAGACCCATCCTCAGGAAAGTCCATTTCAACTCAGCCACCCCGGTTGATCCCGCAGAGCCATCAGATCTAAACTGTCTTGTCGCTAGGAGACAATTGGAATGCGAGGCGGGCTTCCCAGGCATCCATCCTCGAACGTTGGTCTGGACTCATCCATATGGGATGTCCTGGAGCTGTCCAACAGGTCTCAATTGTCCCGCAGAAGGAATCCTAGGAGGGGGCATCCCACCACTCCCAACGTGGGAATACCTCCACGGCCTCAAGATTCAGCTCCCTTTATGAAGGGGCCATCATGAACAGAATATCCAAGCTGAGCCAACGTCTGATCCTCGGTCTGAATTCAGATGCATGAGATATTGCTTCAGATCTTCAGGGGGTACATGTCGTGCCCTTGCCCTGAAACCCAAGTATAGCTGTCCCTAGGACCCAATTTTAACCAGATTTCTTGTCCAATCGCCCCTCCCCAGGGCTCTACTCTGGAATCCCTCATTTGGTGGGACCCCTGAGTTTGAAAAACAAAACAAAACAAAACAACAACAACAAAAAACAGACTTCTTCCGTCCCACAGAATGACCCCAAAATCTTTGGATTGTACCAAACCCCCAGGGAGTAAGACTCGTCCATTTCGCATGAAGTCACCCGGAAATTTCATGACCATGAATGGCATGATATCCAGAGATAAATACTTGAGCAAGAGCCTCACACTAGCCCTTTTTTCATATCCCGAAGAGTTCTCCTCATGGTCTGTACATCAGTCCTGCCATACCTATGACCCGAAATATAAGCCGAGTTTCTTTTTTCAGACAACTGTCCAAACAGCCCTGGCCTACACAGCCTATAGGCTTACGGCCCTGGAGCCAAGCTGAGGACTGTACTTGCCCTCTCCAAGGGAATTCTGTGTGCCCATTCCAATGGCCACAACGCTACTAATAGAATAAACCTCCAAAGTCCCAGAGGCCATCCCAATAGTGGTGGCTTCCCAGGACAAACAGGAGTAATCTGAGCCTATCTGAGAACCTACCTGTACTCAGACCCGTAGACTGATGTCCCCAGAGGTAAAAAGGAACGAACAGGCCCCTAGGCCCTAATCGGATCCATTGCTTTGGTTTCCAAGCATCTCTCCTCAGAGGCCTGGATTTCAGTACCAGCATATGGCTATTTCTGGACTCACCCACCAGAACAAATCTCATCTAGACATGGGAAACTTGCATGTGGGAGTGATGTCAAAGCCTCTGTTTAGGAGAAACCTTCATGGCCCCAGTGCCAACGCGTCATTCCAGGGTATCCATAGAAACAAAAACACATTAGGACCCATCCACAGGAGAGTCCATTTCAACTCAGCGTATTCGGTTGCTCCGCGATATCCAGTAGATATAACTTGTCTTGTTGCTAGGAGACAATTGGAATGCGAGATCGGCTACCCAGCCATCCATCCTTAGAACCCTGCTCGAAATCGTTAGCCTGGAGCCAACCAACAGGTCTCAATTGTCCTGCAGAAGAATCTTTGAAGTTGGGAGCTTCTCACAACTCCCATCATGAGAAAACACCCATGGCCTCGTGATCCCCCCCCCCTTCATGAATTGGCCGTCAGGGACATAAGGTCCAACCTGAGCGATCGTCTGATCCTCACCCTGACTTCAGGTGCACGAGATCTCGGTTCAGATCTGTAGATTGTGCCTGCCATGTCCTCACCCAGAAACCTAAGCCTAGCTTGTGTCCTCAGACTTCCATCCTCAGACTAATTGCCCACAAGCCCTCCAGTTTGGCAATCCAGAATTATAATGCAGCACTCTGCCTGCCCTCCAGAAGAAAAACATTGCCTTCTGGGGTTACCTAGAAACCCCAAATGAAGATCAACCTGCACGCCACTTGGCTCTACCCAAAATATATAGGCTGACCTGGGCAATAATGCCCTTTCTGACAGAGGCTGAACCTGGACCTCCTGGCCCCACCCATACAGCTGGCCGCTCACTGAGCACATCGGACCAGCCATTGCCTTACTTCCTTATCTCTTCCCAGCCTCGGTTTTCAGGATTTAGAACCTAGACCTTATCTCAAATCACTGCCCATGTTTGAAAATGATGCAGAAATCAGAACTCTTTCCCGATGGCAAGAAACTTGTGGTAGGCTTGTTGTATAATGTTCAGTGTAGTGGATACCAGTGTGTCCAACGAGGACCCTCCAAAGCTCGCGGGCCACATAGGTGGCAAACACACATTGTGACTCCCAGCCTGAGCCCAGTCCTCAGGTAAGGCCTCTCAGTGGCTGGATGAAGAGACAGCATATTGGGCTTGCCATGCCCCAAGGCCCCAATTTTTAACAATAGTTCGGTTGGTCCCTTCATTTGCCCAGGGCTCTGCTTTGGAACTCCTCTTTTGGTGGGACACCTGAGGTAAGAACCCTGAAAGGAGTACTCCATCCAACAGATTGATGAAAAACAATTGGTATTGGGCCAAATCCACAGAGAGCAAGATTCTTCCATGGCCCATGAGGCCTCCTCGACATTCCACGGCCATCGCTGAACAAAATCCAGAGACATAAGCCTGAGCAAGCGCCTCAGACTCGCACTATCTTCATATCCTGAAGATGTCTTCTCAGGGTTTGCTGATCGGGCCTGCCATACCTACGTCCCCAAACATAAGCTGAGTTTGTGTTTTCAGACTTCTGTCCTCAAAGTCCGGGCCACACACCATCCAGGCTGGGGACCCTGGAGCCACACATAAGGACTGTGCCTACCCAATCCATGGGAATTCTGCCCATTCCATTGTCCAAAATCATACAAATTAGGAGAACCCTCCAAAGTCCCTGAGGCCATCCAAATAGTATAGGTCGCCCGGGACAAAAAAGGTCAGCCTGACACCAGCTGAGCATCTAACTTCACTCATACCCTAGATGGGTGTCCACAGAGAAGAAGATTGAACCAGACAGGACCCTAGGCCAAAATCGGATCCATTGCTTTGGTTTACAGGCATGTCTCCTCAAACCCTGGATTCCAATACCAGCATTGGGGTTTTCCTGAGGCACCCATCAGAACAAACCTCGTCTCCACAAGGAAACTTGTGCATGGGAGCTATGTCAAAAGCTGAGGAGAATACTTCAGGGTCCTGGTGCCACCGCCCCATTCCAAGGCCCTCATGGACACAAACACACATTAGACCCATCCTCAGGAAAGTCCATTTCAACTCAGCCACCCCGGTTGCTCCCGCAGAGCCATCAGATCTAAACTGTCTTGTCGCTAGGAGACAATTGGAATGCGAGGCGGGCTTCCCAGGCATCCATCCTCGAACGTTGGTCTGGACTCATCCATATGGGATGTCCTGGAGCTGTCCAACAGGTCTCAATTGTCCCGCAGAAGGAATCCTAGGAGGGGGCATCCCACCACTCCAAACGTGGGAAAACCTCCACGGCCTCGAGATTCGGCTCCCTTTATGAAGGGGCCGTCATGAACAGAAAATCCAAGCTTAGCCAACATCTGATCCTCGCTCTGACTTCAGATGCATGAGATATTGCTTCAGATCTTCAGGAGGTACATGCCGTGCCCTCGCTCTGAATCCCAAGTCTAGCTTGTGTTCTGAGACTTCCATCCTCACACTCCTCGCCCCGAAGCCTACAAGTTTGGCAATTCCGGACCATCATTGCAGCACTCTGCCTGCCCTCTAGAAACAAATTATTGCCCAATGAGCTGCCCTGGCACATTAAATGACAATAAACCTACACGGCACTCGAATGTACCCAAATTATATAGTCTAACCTGGGAAGTAATGCACTGTCTGACACACCCTGAGCCGGGATCTCCTGAGCAACACCCAGACAGCTGACCGCACCCTGAGCCCATAAGACCCGCCGTGGCCTTAGGTCATCATCTCTTCCCTCCCTCAGTTTTCAGGCTTCAGAACCTAGACCTTATCTCCAATCACTGCCCAGGGGTGAGTGTGATGCAGAAATCAGAACTCTTCCTTACCCATGGCAAGAAACATTATGGTTTTCATGTTGTCCAACGTTCAGTGTAGGGGAAACCAGCATTCACCCTGAGGCCCCGCCCATTCTTGAGTGCGACGAGGGCATAAACACACATTGTGACCCTCAGCGTGAGTCCTGTCCTCTAGTACGTCCTCTCAGTGGCTAGACCATTAGATGCCATAATGGCTTGACATGTCCCTAGGCCCCAAATTTAAAACAGATTTCTGGTTGTCCAATCGCCCCTTCCCAGGGCTCTACTCTGGAATCCCTCATTTGGCGGGGTTTGAAAAAAAAAAAAAAAAAACAACAACAACAAAAAAACCGACTTCTTCCATCCCACAGAGTGACCCCAAACTCTTTGGACGTGGCCAAACCCCCAGAGAATAAGACTCGTCCATTTCCCATGAAGTCACCCGGAAATTTCACGACCATGAGTGACTCGATATCCAGAGATAAAAACTTGAGCAAGAGCCTCACACTCGCCCTTTTTTCATATCCCGAAGAGTTCTCTTCATGGTCTGTAGATCAGTCCTGCCATACCTATGACCCGAAACATAATCTGAGTTTGTGTTTTCAGACAACTGTCCAAACAGCCCTGGCCTACACACCCTACAGGCTGAGCCCCTGGAGCCAACCTGAGGACTGTACTTGCCCTCTCCAAGGGAATTCTGTGTGCCCATTCCAATGGCCACAACCCTACTAATAGAATAAACCTCCAAAGTCCCTGAGGCCATCCCAATAGTGGTGGCTTCCCAGGATAAACAGGAGCAATCTGAGCCCATCTGAGAACCTACCTGCACTCAGACTCGTAGACTGATATCCACAGAGGTAAAAAGGAATGAACAGGCCCCTAGGCCCTAATCGGATCCATTGCATTGGTTTCCAGCATCTTCCTGAGAGGCCTGGATTTCAGTACCAGCATATGGCTGTTTCTTGACTCACCCATCACAACAAAACTCATCTACACATGGGAAACTTGCACGTGGGAGGTGTGTCAAAGCTTCTTTTTAGGAGAACCCTTCAGGGACCCAGTGCCACCGCTTCATTCCAAGGTCTCCGTAGACACAAAATCATATTAGGACACATCCACGGGAGAGTCCATTTCAACTCAGCCTACTCGGTTGCTCAGATCCAGCAGATCTAACCTGTCTTGTTGCATGGAGACAATTGGAATGCGAGGTGGGCTACCCAGCCATCCATCCTTAGAACCCTGCTCGGAATCATTGTCCTGGAGCCAACCAACAGGTCACAATTGTCCTGCAGAAGAATCTTTGCAGTTGGGAGATTCTCACAACTCCCATCGTGGGAAAAACCCCATGGTCTCGTGATCCACCCCCCCTTCAAGAAGGGGCCATCAGGGACATAAGGTCCAACCTGAACGATCGTCTGATTCTCGCTCTGACTTCAGTTGGACGAGATCTCGATTCAGGTCTGTATATTGTGCCTGCCATGTCCTCACCCAGAAACCTAAGCCTAGCTTGTGTTCTCAGACTTCCGTCCTCAGACTAGTGGTCCACAAGCCCTCCAGTTTGGCAATCCAGAATTAAAATGCAGCACTCTGCTTGCCCTCCAGAAGAAAAACATTGCCCTCTCGGCCTACCTAGAATCCCCAAATGAGGATCAACCTGCACGCCATTCGGCTGTACCCCACATATATAGGCTGACCTGGGCACTAATGCCCTTTCTGATACAGGCTGAACCTGGACCTCCTCGCCTCACCCAGACAGCTGACCGCACACTGAGCTATCGGACCCGCCATGGCCTTTGGTCGTCTTCTCTTCTCAACCTCGGTTTTCAGGCTTCAGAACCTAGACCTTATCTCCAATCATGGCCCGGGTTTGAAAATGATGCAGAAATCAGAACTCTTTCCCCAGGGCAAGAAACCTTGTGGTTGGCATCTTGTCCAAGGTTCAGAGTAGTTGGAACCAGTGTTGCCCATGACGCCGCATCCATGCTTGCGGGCCACATTGGTCACAAAAACAAATTGTGACCCCTCAGCCTGAGCCCAGTACTCAGGTAAGGCCTCTCAGTGGCTGGATGGAGAGACAGTATATTGGGCTTGCCATGCCGCTAAACCCCAATTTTTAACCAGAGTTCGGGTTTTCCCTTCACTCTTCCCCAGGGCTCTGCTTTGGAATTCATCTTTTGGTGGGACACCTGAGGTAACAAACCTGAAAGGAGTACTCCCATCCCACAGAAGGACGAAAAACAATTGGGATCGGGCTAAATCCACAGAGAGCAAGATTCGTCCATGGCCCAGGAGGCCTCCCCAACATTCCACGGCCATCGCTGTTACAAAATCCAGAGACAAAAGCCTGAGCACGAGCCTCAGACTCGCTCATGCTTCATATCCTGAAGAGTTCTTCAGATCAGAACCTACACGGCACTCGAATGCACCCAAAATATATAGTCTAACCTGGACACTAATGCACTGTCTGACAACCCTAGCCCAGACCTCGTGACCAACACCCAGACAGCTGACCCCACACTGAGTACATCAGACCGGCCATTGCCTTAGGTCATCATCTCTTCCCTACCTCAGTTTTCAGCCTTCAGAACCTAGACCTTATCTCCAATCACTGCCCACGGGTCACTGTGATTCAGAAATCAGAACTCTTCCTTACCCATGGCAAGAAACCTTGTGGTTGGCATGTTGTCCAACGTTAAGAGTAGGAGAAACCAACATACACCCTGAGGCTGCGACCATTCTTGAGTGCGACGAGGGCATAAACACACATTGTGACCCTCAGCGTGAATCCTGTACTCTAGTACGTCCTCTCAGTGGCTGGACCATTAGATGTCATAATGGGCTTGACATTTCCCTAGGCCCCAATTTTTAACCAGATTTCCGGTGGTCCAAACGACCCTCCTAAGGGCTCTTCTCTGGAATCCCTCATTTGGTGGGACACCTGAGGTTGAAAAACAAAACAAAACAAATCAACAACAACAGAACAACGGACTTCTTCCATCCCACAGAATGACCCCAACTCTTTGGACGGGGCCAAATCCCCAGAGAGTAAGACTCGTCCATTTCCCATGAAGTCACCCGGAAATTTCACGACCATGAGTGACACGATATCCAGAGACAAAAACTTGAGGAAGAGCCTCACACTCGCCCTTTTTCATATCCCGAAGAGTTCTCCTCATGGTCTGTAGATCAGTCCTGCCATACCGATGACACGAAACATAAGCCGAGTTTGTGTTTTCAGACAACTGTCCAAAGAGCCCTGGCCTACACACCCTAAAGGCTCAGGCCCATGGAGCCAATCCTGACGACTGTGCTTGCCCTCTCCAAGGAAATTGTATATGCCCATTCCAATGGCCAAAACCCTACTAAGAGGATAAACCTCCAAAGTCCCTGAGGTCATCCCAACATTTGTGGCTTCCCAGGAGAAACAGGGGCAATCTGGGCCTATCTAAGCACCTACCTGCACTCAGACCCATAGACTGATGTCACCAGAGATAAAAAGGTACGAATAGGCCCCTAGGCACCTATCGGATTCATTGGTTGGATTCCATTCATATCTCCTCAGAGGCCTGGATTTCAATAACAGCATATGGCTTTTTCTTGACTCACCCATCAGAACAAATCTCATCTACACATGGAAAACTTGGACGATGGAGCTGTGTGAAAGCCTCTCTTTAGGAGAACCCTTCAGGGCCCCAGTGCCACCGCTTCATTCCAAGGTCTCCATAGACACAAAATCATATTAGGACACATCCACGGGAGAGTCCATTTCAACTCAGCCTCCTCGGTTCCTCCCCCAGTTCCAGCAGATCTAACCTGTCTTGTTGCATGGAGACAATTGGAAGGCGAGGTGGGCTACACAGCCATCCATCCTTAGAACCCTGCTCGGAAACTTGTCCTGGAGACAACCAACAGGTCTCAATTGTCCTGCAGAAGAATTTTGCAGTTGGGAGCTTCTCACAACTCCCATCGTGGGAAAACACCCATGGCCTCGTGATCCACCCCCCCTTCAAGAAGGGGCCATCAGGGACAGAATGTCCAACCTGAGCGATCGTCTGATCCTCGCCCTGATTTCTGATGCTCGAGATTTCGATTCAGGTCACACCCTGAAACCTAGGCATAGCTTGGGTTCTCAGAATTCCGTCCTCAGAAAACTGGCCCACAAGCCCTCCAGTTTGGCAATCCAGAACTACAATGCAGCACTCTGCCTGTTCTCCAGAAGAAAAACATTGCCCTCTGGGCCTACCTAGAATCCCCAAATGAGGATCAACCTGCATGCCATTCGGCTGTACCCCACATATATAGGCTAACATGGGCACTAATGCCCTTTCTGACACATCCTGAGCATGGACCTCCTGGCCCCACCCAGACAGCTGGCCGCACACTGAGCACAACGGACCCGCCATGGCCTTAGTTCGTCATCTCTTCTCAATCTCGGTTTTCAGGCTTCAGAACTTAGACCTTATCTCCAATCACGGCCCGGGTTTGAAAATGATGCAGAAATCAGAACTCTTTCCCCATGGCAAGAAACCTTGTGGTTGGCATGTACTCCAAGGTTCAGTGTACTTGAAATCAGTGTGGCCCATGAGGCTCCGCCCATGCTTGCGGGCCACATTGTTGACAAACACACATTGTGACCCTCAGCCTGAGCCCAGTCCTCAGGTAAGGCCTCTCAGTGGCTGGATGGAGAGACAGCATATTGGGCTTGCATGCCCCTAGGCCCTAATTTTTAACCATTGTTCGGGTTGTCCCTTCACTATTCCTCAGGGCTCTGCTTTGGAATTCCTATTTTGGTGGGATCCCTGCGGTAACAAAACTGAAAGGAGACCACCCATCCCACAGATTGACGATCAACAATTGGGATCGGGCCAAATGAACAGAGAGTAATTTTCGTCCATGGCCCATGAGGCCTCTCCAACATTCCACGGCCATCGCTGATACAAAATCCAGAGACAAAAGCCTGAGAACGCGCCTCAGACTCGCTCATTCTTCATATCCTGAAGAGTTCTTCAGATAAGAACCTTCACGGCACTCGAATGCACCCAATATATATATAGTCTAACCTGGGCACTAATTCTCTGTCTGACAACTTGAGCCCGGACCTCATGACCAACACCCAGACAGCTGACCACACACTGAGCACTTCATCCTGCCATGGCCTTAGGTCATATTCTCTTCCCTACCTCTGTTTTCAGGCTTCAGAACCTAGACCTTATCTCCAATCACTGCCCAGGGGTGACTGTGATGCAGAAATCAGAACTCATCCTTACCCATGGAAAGAAACCTTGTGGTTGGCATGTTGTCCAACGCTCAGTGTAGGAGAAACCAGCATTCACCCTGAGGCCCCGCCCATTCTTGAGTGCGACGAGGGAATAAACACGCATTGTGACCCTCAGCGTGAGTCCTGTCCTCTAGTACGTCCTTTCAGTGGCTGGAACATTAGATGTCATAATGGGCCTGACATGTCCCTAGGCCCCAATTTTTAACCAGATTTATGGTTGTCCAGATGCCCCTCCCCAGGGCTCTACTCTGGAATCCCTCATTTGGTGGGACACCTGAGGTTGAAAAACAAAACAAAACAAATCAACAACAACAGAAGAACGGACTTCTATCCAACAGAATGACCCCAACTCTTTGGACGGGGCCAAATCCCCAGAGAGTAAGACTCGTCTATTTCCCATGAAGTCACCCGGAAATTTCACGACCATGAGTGACACGATATCCAGAGACAAAAACTTGAGCAAGAGCCTCACACTCGCCCTTTTTCATATCCCGAAGAGTTCTCCTCATGGTCTGTAGATCAGTCCTGCCATACCTATGACCCGAAACATAAGCCGAGTTTGTGTTTTCAGACAACTGTCCAAAGAGCCCTGGCCTACACACCCTAAAGGCTCAGGCCCATGGAGCCAAACCTGACGACTGTGCTTGCCCTCTCCAAGGAAATTGTATGTGCCCATTCCAATGGCCAAAACCCTACTAAGAGGATAAACCTCCAAAGTCCCTGAGGTCATCCCAACATTTGAGGCTTCCCAGGAGAAACAGGGGCAATCTGGGCCTATATAAGCACCTACCTGCACTCAGACCCGTAGACTGATGTCACCAGAGGTAAAAAGGAACGAACAGGCCCCTAGGCACCTATCAGATCCATTGGTTGGATTCCATTCATATCTCCTCAAGGCCTGGATTTCAATAACAGCATATGGCTTTTTCTTGACTCACCCATCAGAACAAATCTCATCTACACATGGAAAACTTGCACGATGGAGCTGTGTGAAAGCCTGTCTTTAGAAGAAACCTTCAGGGCCCCAGTGCCACCGCTTCATTCCAAGGTCTCCATAGACACAAAATCATATTAGGACACATCCATGGGAGAGTCCATTTCAACTCAGCCTCCTCGGTTCCTCCCCCAGATCCAGCAGATCTAACCTGTCTTGTTGCATGGAGACAATTGGAAGGCGAGGTGGTCTACACAGCCATCCATCCTTAGAACCCTGCTCGGAAACTTGTCCTGGAGACAACCAACAGGTCTCAATTGTCCTGCAGAAGAATTTTGCAGATGGGAGATTCTCACAACTCCCATCGTGGGAAAACCCCCATGGCCTCGTGATCCACCCCCCCTTCAAGAAGGGGCCATCAGGGACAGAATGTCCTCCTGAGCAATCGTCTGATCCTCGCCCTGATTTCTGATGCTCGAGATTTCGATTTAGGTCACACCCTGAAACCTAGGCCTAGCTTGGGTTCTCAGACTTCCGTCCTCAGACTACTGGCCCACAAGCCCTCCAGTTTGGCAATCCAGAACTACAATGCAGCACTCTGCCTGTTCTCCAGAAGAAAAACATTGCCCTCTGGGCCTACCTAGAATCCCCAAATGAGGATCAACCTGCACGCCATTCGGCTGTACCCCACATATATAGGCTGACCTGGGCACTAATGCCCTTTCTGACACAGCCTGAGCCTGGACCTCCTGGCCCCACCCAGACAGCTGGCCGCACACTGAGCACATCGGACCCGTCATGGCCTTAGGTCGTCATCTCTTCTCAACCTCCTTTTTCAGGCTTCAGAACCTAGACCTTATCTCCAATCACGGCCCGGGTTTGAAAATGATGCAGACAACAGAACTCTTTCCCCATGGCAAGAAACCTTGTGGATGGCATGTTGTCCAAGGTTCAGTGTAGTTGAAACCAGTGTGGCCATGAAGCCCCGCCCATGCCTGCGGGCCACATTTTTCACAAACACACCTTGTGACCCTCAGCCTGAGCCCAGTCCTCAGGTAAGGCCTCTCAGTGGCTGGATGGAGAGACAGCATATTGGGCTTGCCATGCCCCTAGGCCCCAATTTTTAACCATAGTTCGGGTTGTCCCTTCACTCTTCCCCAGGGCTCTGCTTTGGAATTCCTCTTTTTGTAGGACACCTGAGGTAACAAACCTGAAAGGAGTCCTCCCATCCCACAGATTGACGAAAAACAATTGGGATCGGGCCAAATCCACAGAGAGCAAGATTCGTCCATGGCCAATGAGGCCTCCGCAACATTCCACGGCCATCGCTGATTCAAAATCCAGAGACAAAAGCCTGAGCACGCGCCTCAGACTCGCTCATTCTTCATATCGTGAAGAGTTCTTCACATAAGAACCAACACGGCACTCGAAGTCTCCCAAAATATATAGTCTAACCTGGGCACTAATGCACTGTCTGACAACCTGAGTCCGAACCTCGTGACCAACACCCAGACAGCTGACCGCACACTGAGCACATCAGACCCGCCATGGCCTTAGGTCATCATCTCTTCCCTACCTCTGTTTTCAGGCTTCAGAACCTAGATCTTATCTCCAATCACTGCCCAGGGGTGACTGTGATGCAGAAATAGAACTCTTCCTTACCCATGGCAAGAAATCTTGTGGTTGGAATGTTGTCCAACGTTCAGTGTAGGAGAAACCAGCATTCACCCGGAGGTCCCGCCCATTCTTGAGTGGGACGAGGACATAAACATGCATTGTGACCCTCAGCGTGAGTCCTGTCCTCTAGTACGTCCTCTCAGTGGCTGGACCATTAGATGTCATAATGGGCTTGACATGTCCCTAGGCCCCAATTTTTTACCAGATTTCTGGTTTTCCAGTCGCCCCTCCCTAGGTCTCTACTCTGGAATCCCCGATTTGGTTGGACACCTGAGGTTGAAAAACAGAACAAAACAAATCAACAACAAGAGAACAACGGACTTCTTCCATCCCACAGAATGAACCAAAACTGTTTGGACTGGGCCAAACCCCCAGAATGTAAGACTCGTCCATTTCCCATGAAGTTACCCGGAAATTTCACGACCATGAGTGACACGATATCCAGAGACAAAAACTTGAGCAAGAGCCTCACACTCGCCCTTTTTTCATATCCCGACGTGTTCGCCTCATGGTCTGTAGATCAGTCCTGCCATACCTATGACCCGAAACATAAGCCGAGTTTGTGTTTTCAGACAACTGTGCAAAGAGCCCTGGCCTACACACCCTAAAGGCTCAGGCCCATGGAGCCAAACCTGACGACTGTGCTTGCCCTCTCCAAGGAAATTGTATGTGCCCATTCCAATGGCCAAAACCCTACTAAGAGGATAAACCTCCAAAGTCCCTGAGGTCATCCCAACATTTGAGGCTTCCCAGGAGAAACAGGGGCAATCTGGGCCTATATAAGCACCGCCCAGTGCCACCGCTTCATTCCAAGGTCTCCATAGACACAAAATCATATTAGGACACATCCACGGGAGAGTCCATTTCAACTCAGCCTCCTCGGTTGCTCCCCAGATCCAGCAGATCTAACCTGTCTTGTTGCTTGGAGACAATTGGAATGCGAGGTGGGCTACCCAGCCATCCATCCTTAGAACCCTGCTCGGAATCGTTGTCCTGGAGCCAACCAACAGGTCTCAATTGTCCTGCAGAAGAATCTTTGCAGTTGGGAGCTTCTCACAACTCCCATCGTGGGAAAACCCCATGGCCTCGTGATCCACCCCCCTTCAAGAAGGGGCCATCAGGGACAGAATGTCCAACCTGAGCGATCGTCTGATCCTCGCCCTGACTTCAGATGCACGAGATCTCGATTCAGGTCTGTAGATTGTGCCTGCCATATCCTCACCAGAAACCTAGGCCTAGCTTGGGTTCTCAGACTTCCGCTTACGGTTCACTACTCACGACGATGTTTTTGGTACCTTTT